>NC_060275.1:20632465-20932465 GCF_021613505.1 Equus quagga | reverse complement strand
TCCTGGATGTATAGTTTAAATAACAAACAATGTGTCTGAAACGGGAGCAGTAGTTTGCAGTTCTAGGCAAGAGGAAAGTTGTGGGGCTATGTTCCTTCTCTCTTTTAGAAGCTTCTAAAATCCTGTTTTTATATGTTCTTTTTGACAAATACAACGAACAACCATTAAAACATCGTTGTTTAGGTCTAAACAAGACCCAGCTTAGTTTCTGCTTGCTGTAAATTAAGCGAACAGTCCCAATAAAAACAAAACGAGGAATGAGGAGGACAACGAGCTTAGAGCTCATCTGACTCTAGATCTTTGGATTTCTCAACCTTCATACCAAGGACAAGACACTGCTGGCCCCAAAATATATTTTGTCTGTCCTGCACAGGATCCTTGGAGACGCTGACTGAACGTCAGTGGGGCGCGAACGCCCCAGTTCCCTATACCGACCTCCTCCCATTGTCTGCTTCTCTCATTTATATTACCTACTTGGAGTCCAAAGTCAGGTGCATTTTCAAGACCCTGCTCAGACCCAAGTGTCACCACTGTGACCAAACTGTTATGACAGTAAGAGAAGGAGACACGCATGCACACACACACAAACACACACATGCACGCATGCATTACTCTTAGTAAATGGAAAAGCCATGAGAGGGGGCTATAACATCTCCATTGACATAGCTGCCAATCTCTCTAAGATACAACATCATTTGCTGTTAAAACATTTGAGTAGTTGACTTCATTATGCGTTCACGTGGTACAAGTAGTATTTCAAGAGAACACTGTGGGTAAGACTAGCACAGCTATCCCAGGAAATTGTCCTAAACAAAGTGAAAGGATTAGTGACCAGTATTTAAAAAACAAGAAACCAGATACCACCACCAACTTTCAAGGACATAAAAAAACAAACAACAAAAAAAACTTTTGGGCTAAGTTAGTATTCCCCAAAATCGTTTTCTGCAGAATGTTCTATGTGGGAGGTATTCCACGAAAAAGGAGTTCTCTGGTCAAAGTAGTTTGGGAATCACTACAAAGTATATCCCCTCTCCCGGGGTATTTTACGATATTTAATGCGGAATGTACTCAAAATAAAATTTCTGTTAAAATGTCTTGAAACAAGGTTTTAAAAAGTGCTGGTCCAAATTACTTTTTCAAAAGGTTCAATAGGAAAAGGGGAGTAACTAAAATTATAAATTACTGTTTTGTGAATTAAAGGAACTATATTGGGGCTGGCCCCGTGGCCCAGTGGTTAAGTTTGCGTGCTCTGCTGCAGGCGGCCCAGTGTTTCGTTGGTTCGAATCCTGGGCGCAGACATGGCACTGCTCCTTGAGCTACGCTGAGGCGGTGTCCCACATGCCACAACTAGAAGGACCCACAACAAAGAATATACAAGTATGTACTGGGGGGCTTTGGGGAGAAAAAGGAAAAAAACAAAATCTTAAAAAAAAAAAGAACTATATTAAAACCTAATCAATGAATATAGTATAGAATTTAGTACTAAGCATCTCCTCCTTTATAACTCTTGAACACAGGAAAATGTGGAAAAACCAATCTATAAATGATTTAATGTATACGATAATTACACTACTTAACTGAATTATTATATATTAGTATGCATAGCCAACAACCAAAACTCCTGTTTCTATACAGAGAATGTGACAATAACCCCACCCCATTCTTACCTTCAGTTTCTAGTCCCTAATCCAATTTTATTTCCCCAGGTCAATGCTATTGCATCTTTCCATCAGCCCAAATACAAACAGCAAAATATATTTCATATATATTGAAATATTGCAAATTGGTGAAACCAAGGAACTTAGAACATTACAATATATTGAACTTTAGGTCAAACATCATTTTGTAAACGTTTTTCTTCATTTTTCTGACTCTGTATTCACTCCCCTATCTAAATATTAAATTATATTCTTAACTTTTCTGGTTAGCATCAACAGCTGGATTTCCACTCTTCTGTCCAAAACACAGCAGTTTATTTGAAATGGATTTTTTTTTTGTAAACAAAAAGATTGGTCAGGAATGTATAACCAGGAAGAAATAGAAGTGAAACAGTTTTAGCCAATACAGGCTGGTCTCCAACTAATAAAGTAACCACAAACTGTACATATATTCCATTTAGGAGGGAAAAAAAGATATCCTGAATGAAAAGTGTGGCATCAGATGAAAGGTGGTTTGGATGCACAGAGAGGAAAAATGGCCAGTGAGAATAAAGGGCCTTCTCGGTAAATAGAGTCTTTTGAGATTAGTATTATGATTTACGTCTACTTCAAAATGGTTTCAGCCTTATTAAAATTACATTAAAACTAGTCCTGATGCATTTGCATTTAAAGGGTTGCCGTATACTACTTAGCAAGCACTGAATTCAGTCCCCATTGATTTACAGTATTAGGGCACTACAGTCACAGACATTTTTCAGGATAAAGGACAGTAATACTCTGAATAAAAGGGTTTAAGGATACAAGTCATCAGGAACATGAATAAGAGAACTACATTTGTTTGCAGAGAACACATTCACCTGCAACATTAAAACAACCCCGAGCATGCTAGACAAGGGAATTATTATTCTATACATTCAATCAGGAACATTGTACCTTTGTAAGGACATAAATCTTGAAAGGGAAACAGAGATAATAAACTACTTTTTTTATTTTAAAGTGTCTCAGTTAAAGTTATTAACTTTGATCCCTTCAATCCCAGATTAAGTGAAAGGAGTACCTTATTGCAACATCTACAAAGATCTGACACAGATAATGAAGGCTTTCTTTTAAATAAAAATCTACACAAAGCAACACAGCTCAAAGAAGTGAGAGTCTTAACTTTCTTTTTAAAAGAAAATAAGTGCATTCTTAGGCCTGGTTCTTTAATCACCCAGAGCTCAAACACAGGGCTACTGGTTTTACTGCTTGAACCAATTCAAAATGTGTTTGATTCAAACTGTTGATTCATTTAAGCCAAGACGTGAGTTGCTTCAGTGTTTTGCTGCAGGTAACTTATCAGAAATCTATCCTAACACAAAATAATCTAAAACCAGAACCAAAGTCCCCACAGGTCACCTCCGAATGGCCCACAAAAAAGGTGGAGAATATAAGAAGGTATTTGAGGTTCAAAAGTTCCCAAGTCGGTTCAAATTTATTTCTACTTCCAAAGGCAGAATAATTTTTTTAATCTTGTCCTAAACATACAATAAATATAAAAGCACTTTTGAAAGTTCAAAGTGTTACACAAAACTGCTCTGATCATTTCATTATGAGAGATGTTGAGCAAGTACGAAGTTTTATGAGAGCTAATTCTGTTCCACAGTTTAGTTATTAAAAAGAAAATGTAATTGTAAAAATTCCCAGGCCACAAACAAATATATTTTTTAAAGGAAAATGTTTGGAGAGACAATCAAAATCGGTTGCTGAGACTTCATGCTTTCATTCGTTATTTTCACTACCAACACAAAAAGTAAATAAGGAAAAGACATTTAAAGGCATGACAAAAACAGACAATAAATAAGATCAATTTTGTAGAAAATAGCAATGTCATAAAATTGTATACTAGGCAGCAATTTCTGTAACAGCAAAATAATCCAGACCTAACAGGAGACGTAGCTATTTTACACTGTTCCTTTTCTAACTATGAAAATGAATTTATATTCATTAAAAAGAAAAATATTGTTGGATTTCTGAATAGTGTGCATTCTTCAGGATGTGCCCTTTACAAGGAGGTGAGTGGTGAGGTCTTTTTCTTTTTAATGTAGACAGGAATCATCTGTAGGCATCCTCCGAGCTTTTCCTGAGTCTCCCCTTCCCTTGCTTTGGGCATTGATGGATATCTTCACGTCCCTTCTTAGCAGTTTCCTTCTATATTTACAACCACAAGCCTACTATACTCTTATATACGTTTTTCAGAGAAATAAAACCCAGAGATGTGGTCAATGAAAGGAGCAAACAAAACCACCGCAGCATAAACCTTGAAAGCGAGGCTGGGAAGAAGAGAAAATGCTCAAAGTTTTTCTACAGCTCACTCTGTTTAGAGCTGCCAAAGAAAGGACCTAAATTCAAGTGCTTTATAATTGTTACAAATTGTGCCAAAGTACAGTGTGTTACAATAAATTATGAAGCTTATCTAAATTATAAAAGTAATTAAACTTTCCGCAGATACTCATAATTCTGTCCTCCATAAATTTACTGTTCATTGCATATTCAATAGCTGTGTGTTCCAGTTCACCAGAAAACAAAAAAACTAAAAAAAGAAAGAAAAGAAAAGATCTCCTTCCAAGAACCGCCATGTACATATAGGCACGCAACACATCGAAATTCCAGAAATGCATAAACAACTACTTTCAAGATCTTCAAACCATAGCGAATGTTAATAAAAATATTTATACTAGAAACAATTCTCTTAGAGCTTTTTTTTTTGGTTTGTTTTCCTCTTATTATTATAGACATTTGTTTTAACATGAGTTTTCTCCTCCATCACAACATTTCCTCCTGCTGCATGAAGTCATAAATCTTTGTTAGCATATTACTGTACAATCTGTTGCAATAATAACAAAAATAATGAAAGCAACAGCAACCCAGTTATATGGTCCTTGCCATTTGCAACTGAGTCCCACCTTCTTTATATGCTCTAAGTGGTAAAATATATACAGGACCCATCAAGTGCTGAAACACAGCATTCTAGAAGGAAATACAGCTGCTGCTCGGAATCAAACTGCACAGGAACTGTAAAATTATCAAAAAAAAAAAAAGTTTAAAGCCACAAGGGAGCATGTGGAGAAGGATATCATTTCCAAGTTTAAATTCAAAGGAAAACCCGAAATGGCATCTTGATGCTCATAAAGACAAAAATCTCTTCTCAAAAGGTTCTACCATATTCCCAGTGGAAGCAAATTAGCCGAGCAGGTGGGTACGTGATGAAGGAAACTCTGTTCTATTATAAATATCTTCAATAATTAGCCAACATGATGAACAAATTAAGAAGCAGCATATAGGTGAAAACCGAAGTTGGTAAAAGTTCCCCAGGATTTAGTTTGATTTTTGTTTGGGTACCTGTTTTCTCAATGCTCAATCAGGTACTTCTATTTCAGTATATATTCCAACTTAAGGAAAACATTTATTTTATAAACAGAAAAGGAAATGAGTTTGAATAAGATCTATTTATGCAATTACCATATCTAATAGCCAATTATGTGTCCTTACATGAACAGATAAATAATATATGCACATACATTTATCAATCCTGTCTATGAGGAAAAGAAGAGAGAAGAAATTAAAAGAAGAGCAAACTATTATATACAGCATGCAGTTTTCATTATTTCCTATTTGCATAAGGGAGTGCAATATTTGTCTTCAACAAAGCTACAACTTACAAACATTTGGCTTAGATTTTTTTTTAAACCAAACTAAAATATACAAGCTATTAACGATATCATTCAACCTGACAGTCACATTTGTCATAACTATTTACCTTTTTCCCTTTATTTTGTAAAACAAAAGCAGGGGAAATGTTAAAGTTAATATAATGCTATTAAAATATTAATTATTTTAACATTAAGTTAAATATTTTTTTAAAAACACAATACCACACAATACAGGGGACAGGGCACTGTGAAAAGTTAATGTGAGAATAGGATCAGATGTGTTACATTTCTAAAGTGTATCCGTTAACGAAAGCTACATGAAACTGGAAGAGAAAAAAAAAACTCTGACATCCACATGAATACCAAATTAATTCATTATGATCAGTGCTACTACAATGAACACAAAATTAATTCATCACAGCAGAATACACAAAGCACTACCCACTTGTTATACCTACTGACAAAAAATAATAGGACGATTATGCTCCACCAGGGTGACATACGTGGCCATGGGCACTGCCAGCATGTCAGTCACACAAAAGTGTTTCTTTCCTTCCTTGGGAGTCTACCAAGATATTTTTTGCAAGAAGGCTCTTTATCAATCATAGCAAAGAAAGCAAAAGATGTGCAAACCTAAATTACCAATGGCTCTCCAAACCTCTGTTCCTCCCTCCTAGGACTGGGATTGGGGTGAGGCCAGTGACCCTCCCTAGGTGCAATATTTAAGGAGGCGCCCACGATAAGGGTTCTGCAAGTGTTGACCCTCCCCTCACATGACCCCAACATCCAACCCTCCACCCATACACAGGCTGCAAGCCCAGACTCTAAAGCATGAGCACCTCCCTTAACTAGGAGTCCAGGGCCCCTGACAGAGTCTTAACTCCTGCTAGTGTCATGACCAAAGTTAGTTGTCTCTAAGGAAACCTCTCAGGACGTCGGTGTCCTCAGAAACCCTTACATATACTTACGAGCACTAGAGCAGCCATCAGGAGTCTGATGTCTACCACAGGACTCTGCCACAAGATACATAAGAATCTAGAAGAGTTAGTGAACCTCCCCTATCATCCCCCTCTCCACTGAAGAGGAGTGGTTGCTGGTTTTTTTCCTCCCACAGGGTCAGAGATGCCCTGGTACTTAAGACCATGGGGGCTCAGTCTACTTTCTACTTCTGTCACCAACTTAGGACCTGATTGGTGTTTAAAGGGTATCTTTGGGGCTGGCCCTGTGGTCTAGTGGTTAAGTATGGTGCACCACGCTTCGGTGACCTGGGTTAGTGGGTTCAGATCCCAAGTGCGGACCTACACCACTTGTCAGCCATGCTGTGGCAGTGACCCACATATAAAGTAGAGGAAGACTGGCACAGACGTTAGTTCAGGGCTAGTCTTCCTCAGCAAAAAAAAAATTAAAATTAAAAAATAAAGGGTGTTTTTCCTCAGAAACTTCAAGAGGATTTAGCATGTGGAAGGTTACATATAAGATGGAAAAGAACTCTCTCCTACAGATAACGGGTTTCCCCTTGATAATGAGCAACAAGCAGTGGTGTGCTTTTTCTGGTCTGTTTGTAAACACCCTTTAAAGCCAGGGAGTGCTTAAAGACCTTCAGGCAATAGGAAAGTATATTCTCACGTACCTGTCTACAAGATTATTCTTGTGAAAATTCTTCTTCCTTTCCTTGACATAGGGAAAGTCTTTTTTTAAAGCTTCTATTATGGGCGGATCTCAGACCTTTTACAGACCAGGTCCAAAAAATAATAATATTAATAATGTAATAAAAGGCTTCAGCTTCATGTCACAACTTGCTAAAGAGGAAATCTGTTTATTGAGAATTTTTCTTGAAGCATACAGGAACTCAATAGATGGATACTCTCTCCTTTGCTAAACTGCTATCCTGTTCCTCCTCCTTCTTACTTGGCCTTTGTGGGATGCTAACACTATACCAACACATCTGCACATCACAGATGTGGTACTCACATAGAAGAAATAGGAATCTGCCACAACGTGAGAGCAAAACATTATGTTCCCACCTGAGAACAGGGTACCAATAAATGCTGAAAGCCTCAATGGAAACAAAAGGTTTAAGTTGCATGTGTGTGTGGTTGGGATGGCGGGAGGCAGAGAGAGGAGTTTTAACACAGGGTAAGGCACCTTGTAAAAGAAAACTAAAAGGACTTCTTCAGCTTTACCTGGATCCATCTATTTATGTAGAGCAGAAGTTCTCAAACTTGACTGTACATTAGAATCACTGGGGGAGGTTTTAAAAGGCCTCAATTTAATTATGGGTGGAGCCAAGCATCAGTATTTTCCGAAGGTCCCCAGGTGACTCTAATGTGCCGCCAGGACTGCAACCCACTGACACGGAGGCCAGATGGCCACGGATCAGGTACATGGGAAAAGGGTGTTTTACTCTGAGGGGACACAAATCAGTGAGTAGTTCTCAAGCCTGGCTGGCTATCAGAATCCCACTGGGACCTTTTATTAAAATATAGACTCCCAGGCCCTACCCCAGACCTACTGAATCAGAATCCCAAAGAAATGAGTTTCTGGAATGTCTGTGTATTTAAAAAAAAAAATCTTCAAGTACATTCTGATCATTAACTGGGGCCGAGAACCACTGGCCTAGATGAAACTCAGAAGCTCTTCCCCCTAATTTGGTTGATTTCCAACCTAAAGCTTCATGTTGAGACGGGTAACATTAGAATGCCAGAGAATTAGGAAGGGCGGGGGGCCGGGGGCGGGGAGCGGGAAGGGTGGAGGAGGGGAGAAGTATTTAAGAAAAAAATAAAAAGAAAAGAAATTTAAGTGTCCTCTAAGCACCCACGAGTCTGCTTCTTAAAGTGCTGATAATGAGCAAAAAGACCCATGAAACTAAATTTTGTACCAGTTCATTTCAGCACATCCTGTTTATACGACTATTTAATGAGTCATTCAGCCAGGATGATTTTCTGTCTGAATATGTTAATTGCCATTTTTTTCATAGCTCTCTATTAAACAGCACAGATAAAATAGGCACGCTCATGATTTTAAGCCCTATCAGCCGCTCACCCTCAAAGGAGCGGGCAACAGGAGTAAATAAGGGGAACTTTATTTTTTTAAGTGTTTAATTCTTTTAACATATATTGGCATTTGGGACCCCACTTCAATTCAAAAGCATATGTTAGAGTTAGCATTAAAGGGAAAAAGAAATGAGGTGGTTCTGGCCCATATGCCACTGGCTTCATTATATCACAAAGAATTCGCTCAAAAAACAACGTGAGGCCTCTTCCTGGTAAGTCCCCACCACTTTGAGGAGGTTAAGTATAAATATTTGGGGAAAGACAAGAGATTAAAAGACAGTAAATTTTTGACTCACATTGGTATTCATTAACTGTAACTCGCTTAAATAAATCCAAGTCAATGTAGAATGATGATTATCATTAAGCAAGAAGCCTGAAACATCCAGGAAATGGGGAGAAGGTCTAGTGAATGTTTTTTGGATTACGTTTAATGAGTGATTAAGAGAATTAACTTTTTATATTTCATTTATCCCCAAAGAAAGCAGAATTTATAAACATAAATTCTGAAACATCAATGCTAGAAGTAAAAACCATCAGTTGAGTCATATTTTTATTCCCATCATTACTTAATGCGTCAAACCACTCTTAATATTCATTTTAGTATTTACACAGTTTCCATTGCCTTAATTTTAATTTTAAGCATTTACATTAAACAAATTACATATCATTATAGTGCATTTGGAAGGGGGAAAAAAACACAATAAACCTTAAGACTATGACAACATATTTTACTCAAGTGTTTTGTTTACAAATATTAAAGGGTCAAATTAATAGTGTTCTCAATGGTTTTTAGGCATCTAATATTTTTCATAAATGAAAATAAAGGAACCAAAAAGATGAACCTCTAGTGGCAAAGGTTTATTGGTCTTTGTACCTCATTAAAGGGACTTTATAAATCACATTTGTTCTTTTAAGTAGCAACTAACTCCACTGAAAAGGACAGGTTGGGTTTTAAAAGAGACAGATACGACCTAAAGGGAACACATTTTACTGTAGTGAAATAAACTGAGGAAACAGTTTGCAGATTAAAAACCCCTTGAAAGGAAGCATCATCTTTGGGGAAAAAAAAAAAATCTTCGCTGAGGAAAACAGCTGGAAACAGGAAGCTTTGGGGCTTTCATCCTGCCCGCTTTGATTCCACAGCATCCCCATATCATGAAAAGGCAAAGAGACTGACTTCAGCTGCGCCTTCTTTCAACAGAAAGAGGAAAAGGCTTTGTGAATTGTGAGCGACCCCATCCAGAAGACTCCCCCCGTCATACAAACACTAACAATGAAGTGGAAAAAGAGAAATGGCCACCGACAAGTAGCAACTCAAAAATAGTGTTTTACAGGATTTACAATGAAAGGCGAATATTCGTTGTATAACTTAAACCGTTTCCCTCAGCAATTCTCACATGAATTTGAAATCCCCTAAGTGGAAAAACTAACCAAAATAGATACAGTAATTATGATAAGTTTACTTCTCTCTATCCTTTTGTTTCCATTCTTTTTTTCATTATGGAGAAAGAAGTGAGATGTTTTATCTTTCACCAGGATCCTCCTCCAACACCGTATGTCCTTAAATCTAAAGTCACTAAATCCTAGTTTCCACTATATTTGGATATCTAAAGTCCTTAAACTTATCTGTTAGCCATCTCACATAGATTCTTCCCCACTAGCACCTTGAAAACATTTTTATCACATTTAAAAGACAACGTGCACAGTAAAGGAAGCCTGGATTAGACGTGTAGATCATCCTTGGTAACCAAACAAAGCAGAAGTTCAATAAACAGATCATACAAACCCAATACACCCAACTCACAATTGCTTCTCTGGTTGCTATTTTGGGATGCCTTTTGAAGAGGGATCACAAAGCCAGACCAAGACAGGGAAATGCAAACATAAAACTCTGACTTTGATAACTGCAGCCAATGGCATAATAATAGTATGTATATGACACCTCATATTTTTCACAAAGAGGATGTGATTCACATATGAGTCAAGGAAAGGAACTTACACGCAAGTTACAAGCAAGTTAAGGAATTAACTAATTCTTTTTTCTTTCTTTTAATTAATTTTTTATTGAGGTTAACATTGGTTTTTAAGATTATATAAGTGTCAGGTGTACAACATTATATTCCTATAATTCTTTTTTCTAAAGCTATTTCTTAATAGACAGGAAAATTTCACAGCCTAAGAGGTTTTACGTAGGAGATATAAAACGAACATTAGCTTCATTTTAACAGACGGCTTGAAAGGAGGTATCTTCGGATATTCAACTTTACTGTGGATTATTTTGATTCCATGGTAACATTTCAATTTCGAAAAAGTGTCTACTGTTGACACTTTGTATGTGCCAACTCCTTACCAATAGATATTAATTACCTTTGATTTATGCTTATTCATTCTGAATGTCTTTTATTTGTACTACTTTAGTTACCAGTGAGGCACAGTAGAACTTTGAGAATCCTCATGTAAGGTGATCTTAACCGGATAGGCCTCTGAAATGAAAGGAATTCTCAACGACAAAAGAAAATAATTTAGTTACTTGTGTCAAATCTTAAAGGTCCATCTCCTAGTCAGGTAAAATGCAACGAATAGCAAAAATAGAAAATTTTCATCACCACACTTTCCTGGACACTCCAAGCTGGAAAGGCATGAATTCAGTCTCGATTTTCTGCACTTCTGGCAACATCAACTTCATCATCCTTGTCATCATCATTAGCACCATCACCAACCGTCTTCTACACTTGTGAACACAATTTTCACATACTATTTCATTCTTTCTCAAAAACCACCTAAGAGGAAGACAGGACAGGCATTCTCCTTACAGCGTAGATGAGTAATCTAAGCCCAAAGAGGACTTTGGACAGTCACAGAAATATCAGCAACAGTGTCCAGATCTCTGGCGGAGCTCCTTGTGGTACCTCACCCTGATGATAACCTCCACCAACACCTAGAAAATAACCAGCTCAAGTACCTCGATGTTCACATCAAATTACAGAATTCTAGCTATATTTTAGCACATTCCCAGGAAACTCAGTTTCCTTAGGCAATGACAGTAATAAGATCCAGTAGACTTACAACATACAGCAAGCAGGGAGCAAGGAATGGCACAGTCAACTTGTCTTTAAAATCTACTCTAAGTCCCCTAAGGTACTCTGTCCTCTGCTCTTCTAAATATGTGTTCATTCCATAACACTTACTGAGCATCTATTAGGTAGAAGGCCACTGTCAGGAATCTAAGTTTGAAACCATAACAGCTGCTTCCATATGAAGTCTGTAAAAAAAGATAAGAAATGTACACATGGGAGAATAGGGACCTCACATCTGTTGAGCACGTCTGGCAACTAAACCATTTCCAAGCTTATCTCTTTGCATCTTTCTAACACTTATGTAAAGATGGAAACTGAGCCTCATGAAGAAATTATGAATTTTGCCCAAGGTTCCACAAACAAGTTGTCGTAAGAGCTGAAACTGATGGCCAGGCCTAAACACAGAGCACATGCTTTTTTCATCTTATCACATTGACTCCCTGAAAGAAGAATGTTATATGTCAATTATAGCAAAATAAAATAAAATATACTAATCTACAGAGATTTAATGCCATTCAATTTGAGTTCCCAATTTTTTTTTTTGAGGAAGATTAGCCCTGAGCTAACACCCACTGCCAATCCTCCTCTTTTTGCTGAGGAAGGCTGGCCCTGAGCCATCCGTGCCCATCTTCCTCTACTTTATATGTGGGACACCACCACAGCATGGTTCGATAAGCAGTGTGTAGCTCTGTGCCTCGGATCCAAACTGGTGAACCCCAGGCCACCAAGGCAGAGCATGACAACTTAACTGCTAGGGCCACCAGGCTGGCCTCTTGAGTTCCCACTTCTTGAAGCAACTAAAATTATTGCTGTTATTTAATTTGAATGTATTTATTATTTCATTAATAAAATAACATAAGCATATGAAAGAAAATCTAGAAAAAAAAGAAACATAATGGATGAGGCAAATCATTGTACTGCTGAACAATGGTATCAATCCCAAAAACAAGTGGAAGCACAGAAAGAAAGAAACTGACAGAGCTATACTGTTCTTGCTCGTGTGTCCTCACTATCCCAGCCTGCATCTACCCCGTCTATACATGGCATGCCTATGCAGCCTCTGATTTGTTCTGTCTATTGGCAAAGCGGACTGCAGTACCAACTTTAGAAACCAAGGAAAGTATTAAAACTAAACAGACATCCTTTCCTATATTTGGCAGGATAACCCTAATTCAAATCTTCCAACGCTCCCCCAAGAACAAGGAATTATAAGGTGCAGAAAGGCAATGGCTTTAAAACAACATGCTAATCCTAATACGAGGACCTTGAAAAAGGGAAACTGCCAAGATGTTGGAATAATGCCCAGTTATCCGTCTTTACCTACAGCAATAAAACTGTCCTATAAATGTGAATAAGATAGTTAGGATACATTTTGGAGTTTGGTTATGGGCAATTTTTTCCACTTCACCACTCCCTAGGAGAACAAGCCTGATCTATAGAGGCAAAACACAGTGGATGGGAACCCATCCTGGTACCAAGAGCACTCAGTCAATCCAGGCAACTCAAAAGGAAGCAAGACGTTCAATGCATTACAGCCTCAATTTCACTAGATAATTATGGATTCCTGCTCTTTCACAAAGCCAGCTCTTTAATTAGTATGCTGGATAGCTAGCTAAAGTGTCTAAAAACAATATATTATTATTATCAATAAAGTAATAATTACTATAAAATTATTAACAATAAATTATTATAGCTAACAGTTACGCCAAGTATTCTTATCAGCAATTTACAAGAAACGACTTATTTAATCCTCACAAGAATTCTGTGAAATTACTACCCCCATTGTACAGATAAGGAAACTGAGAAACAGCAACTAGAACAAGTAACTATGACATGGAGAACCAACTTCCAAATCCAGGATACATAGATCTGGTCCATGTGCTTAACCACTATAATGGTGTGAGCGAGGGTTTAATCTAAAGGTTATTGCAAAAATAAAAAACAAAATACATTCACACTCAAAGAACACTAGCCCTGAGATTCAGCTGGCCTGAGTTGCAGACGCAGTTGTTCAAGACCTAAGCTCCGCAGAGACACCTCTTTGAGCAATGGTTTCTTCACCTGTGAAATAGAGTGGGCTAGAAGCTGAAAAGCTTGTTCTTCCAGGTTTAAAGATTTCAGATTCTGAGGCTAAACTCTTAAATCTCAGTTTTCCTTAAAGACCAGATCATTTCTTATCATTGTTCCAGATCTAGAAATACTGATCACTAGCTGGAAATCAAACAGCAGTAGTTTCTGTCTGGTTCAATGACCCTCAATCCACGTGACTCTGTTATGAAACAGCACTTCCTCTCTTTGCAGAGAGGATTAGGCTACTTTCTAATAAATAGAACTCCAACAAACCCAGGAGGAGCTGTGGCTACAACTTCCCACTTCCCTGGGAGAATCAGACGTCTGACTAAAAAATATTCAGGAATCCTCTGATCAGCTTCCTGATTCTAAAACCACGTTTTCTTTCTGCAAGATGAAGCCAAATGTCCAATGGAAAAACATCAGCTGTGATAATGAACATATTAAAATGCCCACTCATACACACACACGCCACAAAAATATTTCCACAGGCAAGCATGCAGTCATTCACCTCAACACAATTGCTCGAATTATGTTTCCTTTTTTCCTTACCAAAGAATTACATATTTCTATGCAGTTAAGGTGCAAATTAATAGGCAACTGCACTGTAGGTAAAGAAGCAAGCATCTTTACACCTGCCTGGCAACAGGAATGGTGGCAGCCACAAAGGTAACCACCGAATTCCAAGCTAGGCAGAAATACTGTTGGGTGGGAGCTGGGGGGAGAGATTTTAGGGGTATTATCCATGTTGAGGGTAATCTATCTGGTAACTGATTGGGCTCAAGTGTTAGTGTTGATGAGCTTCCTTAGCTTTTGCATACTCTAAAAAGCATCTGGGTTGATAGAACTAGCCCTACTGATGGAGGAGCTGACCCACATGACCTGAAAATGACTAAAACAAGAAGAGAACACTGATGCAAACTTGTCACCTATAAAGTTCCATGAGCAAGCTGATGTGCTCAGTGGAGGTGAGAGTTTTCCTGACCGGAGGAACAGTGGCAGTGGGACAGAGACGACCGGAGGGCTTTACCCCCAACACACACATGACACCCCCAAAACCTCCTACCTCTACCAACAAAATGCCTCTCAAACCACGTATTATCTGATATATGCACTTAGTTAAAGTGAAACTAAAAGCATCTTTAGAAAATTTCGCTGCTTTAAACTGATCTGTAACACAGTCTAGATCAAATCAGCGGGCTTACTAAGCAGAGCGAACCTCCAAGTCATCCCCCATCCCCCGCTCTTCTCATCACACGGCCATTCTTCATCTTCCTGGTTCTAGCAAGTCCACATCTGAGGCTGGTTTTCGAATGTCAACATTGTGTTGAATTTTCAAATGTAATTATGATTTCTAATGATCACTGAGAAACTGCCCCATTATATTTTTCCTCTCTAAAACTGATCATGCTAAGAGCTCGAAAGTACTCGTTGAGCAGTTATGATGAGCCAAACACTGTTCTAAATGCTTTAGATGTATTCATTCATTGAATTCTCATAACCTGATGAAGTAGGCATTGTATTATCCTCATTTTACAGAGAAATTAAATAACTGTGTCGTGCTGGTTCCGGGTAGTAAGGAGACGGGGTGAGATTTAAAGCCAGACTCCACGTTGGAAAGCCCACTCTTCCCAGTTTATACTTGGTCTTTAATTTTAAAATTCCAGAAATCTGTACAGTAAACATTGTTGCTGCACATACCCTCTTATTCCTGGGAACACTTCATAACAAACTGCAAATAACAAAATTGCAATACATGCTAGGTGCTACAAATATCTTTATTTCCCGATTCCTATAAGGAGTTTGCTTACATTTTAAAAATTGTGCTGACTTTAAAAAATCCAAACAAAACTTAAATTGCCTTTTGATTAACTGTTAAAACAGATGATCTGAAGTAAACATCAGAGTAAATCTTCTCCCAAAAGTTATAGGAAGATTCTGTATGTTATTAAATCTTAACTTACTTTAAACAGGAAAAATTCTCCATTTCTGAGTTCGATAAGTTACTGATCTTTGAATATTTCACACCAAAAATTAGATTAATTGGAATCAAAATGTATCTAAATGTGTCTGATTTCTATAACTACTCAAGGAACACTGAGAAATGACTGTCAACTTACTAGCCCCATGTATTACGAATTTCTGAAAGCAATGTTAGACACAGCACAGGTTTTTAAATCATATTATGGCAGCACTAAGACATCCAAAGCCTTGATATTATCTAAGTTAGTCTCTCCTAAAACTATAGTTACCTAAACGCAAGCAGGTGCCGCAACAAAAAAACATACACGTGTTACAGACACACGCATACACGTGTACACACACACGCCCCACCACCACCACCACACACATGCAATTCAGATGCTGGTACTCCTACTAATTTTCTCAGCCTTAATTCACTGTGTAGAAAACCAGTCAGAAAATATTTGATGTTCTCTGTCAGGAGAGTGTTTGAAAGAAGCCCTCAGAATTGTAAACCAAATTGAGTTCTTCTAGAAAACTGGAGAGCTGAGGGAATGACCCCCTCTAACAAATAGTTTAAAGGCTACTCAGGTTATCAGGGGCAAAACTTCTAAGGGCTTAATGTGACCCAAAATTATTGCCCCCAAATCCTCAGCCCCTTTGCACTAGAAGAATAAGTTACCTCTAAGTTAACATCATTCCTCAAAATCCTGATTCAGAAGCACCTTTAGGCTCTTAAATGTCATCCAAACCTATCTCCCAAAGGAATTCCATTAAACCAGACATTACTGGGAGTCTGAGTCAAAAAGAAAAAGACAAACAGGGAGAAAAATCACAAGAACTGAAAACATTAGGACTCCAGCCAGAGAAATTCCTTTGGTGATCGATCAGTTCTTATCTTTACCCTGAAACATACTTTTGAAGAGTTGAAAAACCTTTCTTTGAAATTTTTCATACATTAAGATGACTGGAAAAAATCATCTAAAAAACAACAATCCTAAGGAATTACTAAGAGAAATGAAAGCAACAGTAGATTTTTAACCACCGTTAGCCTTCCACTTTCTCACACTCTTTTTCCCCTTCATGTTTGTCTCCTTTAAATGTCTACTGAACAAAAGCCAAGCCTCCTCTGATGCTCTATGCAGTGTCACTCAATGAATAAGACCGAGAGTAACCACATCTTCTGACTCAAAGTTAAGGGTACAAATTCATAACCTAAAACTCCAGATACAGCCTTCAGGCTGCCCCCTTCGACTGAGTCACAGCTGAAGACTGGAGGAAGATTTCCATTCCGGTATTTCTCTAAAGAGTTATAATACTCTCAGGCACTTTGATGGCTACAACAAAAAAGAGCTTAAAAAAGCAGACATGTTTATAATATTTCCCATTATTTTCTCATATATAGGTGTACAACTTGATAGAAAATTTTAAAATATATCAAAGTATTATGTGAATCCAAGATTCTAAACTAGGCATTTCAAATTGGGAGTCTTTCTAACTGTTCTCACTCAAAAACGGCCAGCGAGTCAACTTCTAAGCAGAGGCTTCATAAGTCGATCGATCGAACTTTTTAATCGAAAACTAGGCTTTCGAAATACAAGATATGTAAATATTTACCTCTGCTTTCCTTTTTCATATATGAGTAGGAAGTAATAAATTCCCCCAGCATTTCTGGTGATTAAAACTCAAATACACAACTTCACCAACTTTCAAAGTTTGTGAACTGAGATCTTTCTTTAAAGGGCCTTTCTTTTAAGGAAACTTCCCTGTTAGTCTTTGCTTCATGGAAACAGAACACGAGTTAATGATGATGGGAGATTTTCATTTATTTGTATACATCAGTCAATAGAAGGGGAAATGATATTGGCTGTGTGTTTATGAGCTTCATTAGAAATGTGAACAATAGCAGACCTTTACCGAAACAAAAATAAAATATGAGTCAACAAGATCTTTGCCAAACAGAGGTCTCAGGACAGCCTTGTTCAGTCTTCTGGGAATCCCACTCCAATAAGCACAATAAAAGCAGGACGTGCCTCATTTCCTTCAACCGCTCAACATGCCTCTCTTGGAGATGTTTGTAAATTTCCTTCCTCTACGCATCAAGCTGGCAAACTGTCGTCATTTCTTTGGGGTACTAATATCCTGTTGATGTCTGGGGAGATCTGTTATGAGTGTTTCCTCCACATAACACATACACTTTTAATATTTTTCAACACAATGCAGCAAATTATTTTTCAACATATTTGAACATAGTTCAGCCAGGCATGATTTGATTAGAAGCAACAAAGGGCAGGAGATTTTAATAAAATGCTAGTTTTGCTGCTGGATTTACAACCAAGATTTAGGTAATAAAGTAACTCCAACAGTAAAAAGCATTCTCTGCTTTTTCTGAAGCTGAAAATATTTACCTACAATAGTTTATTAATGTAAATGTTTTCATTGGATTCCTATTCTGGAGTTTGGAAATCTCACATAGCAAAAGAGCAAGCTTAGCATTAAAAAACTCACTTGTGAAAATGGCAACTGTTATTTCACTGGATATACAAATGGTACCAAGTACTTTAAAAACAGCATTCTCAACTCATTCCAGAAGAAGCTTAAATATACTACAAATTCAGTCAAATACAATGAGTGATTTAAAACTTTTATGTAAATAAACGATTTTTTTTCAAAAATTAAAAATGTACTTAGACCTGAGAGTATACTTCTTGGACAAAGAATGTTTACCTAAACTAAATAATTATGGACAGAATTACATTTCTCAAATAAGTTATATGATGTAACGGGAGAAAATTCAGCAGAGTGACAATTTTGTTTTGTGGCTTTTGTTTTTGAGGAAGATTAGCCCTGAGCTAACATCTGCCACCAATCCTCCTCTTTTTTGCTGAGGAAGACTAGCCCTGACCTAACATCCGTGCCCGTCTTCCTCTACTTTATATGTGGCGTGCCTGCCACAGCATGGCTTGCCAAGCGGTGCGTAGGTCTGCACCCAGGATCCAAACCAGCAAACCCCAGGCCACCGAAGCAGGACTTGCAAACTTAACTGCTGCACCACCAGGCTGGCCCCACAGTGACAATTTTGAAAAACACTACTCAAAGAGTAAAATAAGACCAACTCGAAACTAACGTACTTTGCACTTAGGCAGACATGATGGTCCCAAAGACAGCAAAAGCTGATTTGTGAAATATTCAAAGTAATTGATCCTCACTGCAAAGCACTAGATTTGGAGCTGAACTAAATGGCATGTACAATTCACTGCAATTCTAAATAACACCTTATTTAGCACATGAAATAAAAACCATGAACATAAAAAATATTCAATGTCATTAATAATCCAGGAAATAACAATTTTAAAAAGAACACAATCAGATACCATTTTTCAACTACCAAGTTAATAAGATAAAAATAACGCAAATTGGCACAGCCTTCCTGGATAGCAATTTGGCAAGATATGTGAAGACACTTTCACCTAATAATTTCCTAGGAAACTATCATAATAATATCTTTGTAAATAAGAACAAGTATTTATGTACAAGGATGTTCAAGACAGGGATCAACAATAGGAAACATTAGGGGCTGGCCCCGTGGCCGAGTGGTTAAGTTTGCACGCTCCGCTGCAGGCAGCCCAGTGTTTCGTTGGTTCGAATCCTGGGCGCGGACATGGCACTGCTAATCAAACCACACTGAGGCAGGGTCCCACATGCCACAACTAGAAGGACCCACAATGAAGAATATACAACTATGTACTGGGGGGCTTTGGGGAGAAAAAGGAAAAAAACAAAACAAAACAACAATAGGAAACATTAAATAAATTATGGAAGACACACATAATGGAATATTACGCTGCCTTAAAAAGGTCTTGCTTCCAAAAGTATTCAAGGACATTGGAAAATGCTCATAGTAAAATGCTAAGTTAAAAAGCAATATACAAATTTCATATTAAATTTTTAAAAACAAAGAAAGATTGGAATCTGCACAGTCTTCAAATTATTAATATCAAATATCTCCATAATGAGGATATATTTTTTTATATATATATATTTTTTTTTTGCTGAGGAAGATTTGCCCTGAGCTAACATCCATGCCAATCTTCCTCTATTTTTTAGTTTGTGGGCTGCCACCACAGCATGGCTGCTAACAGAGCAGAGTAGGTCTGCACCCAGGAACCAAACCCAGGCCACCAAAGCAGAGTGCACTGAACTTAACCAGTGGGCCACTGGGGCTGGCCCGGTATATCATATTTTTAATCAGAAAAAATAAAAGAAAGTTTATATATGGTACCTGACTTAAGGATCTCATAATCGATTATTCAAAATTAATTAAAATCAAGTAGGGGTGGGGAATGCGATGTATAGGTGATTCAAAAACGGCAGAATGCTGACCATTGTCCAAGTTGTATGCTGGATACATAGGAGTTTATTCTACTATCCTGTTTATACATGTTTGAAATTTTTCAAAATGAAACAGTTAAACAAATAATTAAAAGGCATGGAAAATGCAATAAGGGTCATAAGAGTTCGACCAGTAAATACTATAAAAGTTAGAGATGTGAAAGATCATGTCTGGAGGAGGTATTGGTATCTCTCTTCGAATGGCTAGTAAGATTTTAACAGGCAGATTAAGTGCTTGAGGGTAGGAGTGAGTATAATGAGCAAAGCTATGGTGGTGGGGGGAGGCAGCTGGCCTTGAACATCAAGCCAATGAGTTAACTGGTAACAAACCCATGGAATCTAACTGCTGCTCTCATATTAGATCAAATACCCCATAGAGGATAAAGAGGCATCACCTTATGGATTTCAACTAGGCTGTGATTCCCCCAATGAGTCAGCATTCTGCATATGCAAATGTTCACCTGGCATGAAGAAGATAAAAAAGCATCATTGACTATTGCAGACTTCTGGTCCCACCCTTGCTCACTGAAGTAAAACTATCCCTTTTACTGGTGGGTGATTCTCGGGTAATTCCCATGGGTTCTTTATTCTCCCTGGACAAAACCTCTCTGAGATCTAGGCATGAGGAAGGGGGGAAAACAAAGAGCTCATTTTTAAAATACTGTACTCATTCCTTATCCTTCCCAGCCCTCAGCTCCTTTTTTTTTTTTACATCAATAGCCCATCTCCATATAAATGTCTGATTTTGCAACACTTTAGGTAGCACAATGTCTGTGTGAATGAGTCAGAATATGCATTACCAAATTGTGAAAGAGTCTAGTTTTCCTAACCAATATCTATTTTGGAAAAAAATTTTTAAAAATGCACATTGCTTCTCATAATTTTTCCATAAATATCTACTCTCAAAGCTACCATTTAGACTACAAATGCATCCTTCAGTTTGTTAAAGAAAATCTGCATGACTTCCAACTGTAAATTTGGAAAATGCAATAAGCTTTAATGGCTATAAGATATGATTTTGCTTTCTCCTATTTAAAAAAAGCTACTTCTTCCTGAAGTCATATTTCAGAACACAAAAAATATTTCATACGATTTAAAAACAGCTTCACAACATTTGATAATTCTCTCTCTTCCTTCTCTATATAACATTCCCAAGAATCTTTCGGTTTTCTTTGAAAATATATATGCATAAAAGTTTGAGGCTAGACAGCCAGCATTACTGCTAGCCTCTGTTAATGCTAATTGAGTTAGCATAAACATGTAAATCCCCTTTATAGATGCCTGGCTTTTCCTTTATCCAGGACCAAACTATAATCTACAAAGATAAGTAAGATCTATGTTCTTGATTTGTTTTGCATGTAAATTCTTTCACACAGATAAGCTCTTGATATGTATTCCTCCTCTGAAAGATCAAAGATCATTCTTCAAACACCAGCTTTCTCTCCTATCTTCCATCTTTCCTCAGATTTCTACCGTATCTTTTTCCCTTTGCTAATGTTCTCTGAATAGTACACAATTAATGAATACTGACATTCTTCATAACTATTTTGATGGCATCCTGTGGTGACAACGCAACAACAGGAGTATCACGGCACCAAGTAACATAGTCTCCATGTTTACTTCCTGATAGAGACTCGATTACTGAGCACGTGTTTGGAAATATTACGCGTGCATGCACACAGAACAGTCCCACACACCACCATGCTGGTCAGTACCCACGGCCAAAAAGACGACTTGAAAATTAATCTAGTGAAGATGAGAAAGTGATGGCAGTTAATCCAAATAAATCACTAAATAGAAAACTTTTCAAGAAATCCAGAGTTGCTAATATCTCAACTCTGAAGCTGGTTCTTAAAAGGTCCGTTACAATGAAAATCTCTTCCAGGGTGAACTCTGCTCTAGGCTGACTTAGCACTGAATTTTTAACAGACAGAAGCTTTTTGTAAATAAAAAGCAGCAAAGGAACAAATGAAAATATCATGATTTTGTAAAACAGATAGATGTAAAAATATATATTGACACACAAAGGAACTGATGTGTATTATTTACTTTTTATTTATAATATTTATAGAATAGCACAACTTTCACGTATTATAATTCACATATCTGATATATGCACAATGTGTACGTAATGTAAGGTTTATTACTATTAAGGTTAACATGTAATATCAATTGCATATTAATTATGTGCTACGCAGAATGCTAATCAATTAACAAACTTGCTTATTTGATCCTTCTCACCCTTATTACTATAAATATTATGTTTTTAAGGATGAAAACAACCTCAGCAAGAGTTAAAATCTGCCTAAACGTAAAGGCAGACTGTAAGCCCCATAAAGACAGTTATCTCTTGATTGACCCTGTGTCACCAACACAGTGTAAAGAATGGCAAATAATAGGAGCTGAACAAATAACAGTCTAAGGACTTGGGAAAGGCAGCCAAGCAGATGTGAGGGGAAAAAGTGCAATAGAGTCCAAGGTGGGAAGAGAACACGGTATAAAACTCATGGAAAGACGTGATCCTGACCCTCAAATAAACTACGGTTCAATCAGCAAGATGAAGCGCCCCAGCAGG
This sequence comes from Equus quagga, assembly GCF_021613505.1. Taxonomy (NCBI): domain Eukaryota; kingdom Metazoa; phylum Chordata; class Mammalia; order Perissodactyla; family Equidae; genus Equus; species Equus quagga. The sequence goes on along the minus strand of NC_060275.1, from coordinate 20,909,989 downwards.
GGTAGTAACTATTATGAAGACATATACCCCCAGCACAAGAGGAGAAACTGGAAAGGCAGCCAAGTTAGTCTCCAGGGTTAAGAGGAGCTCCCCAGACAAGGTGGTCCTTAGGTGAGTTTTGAAAGTCAGTAGGAGTTAGGGAGAAGGATGTGGTCCAGAGCCCAATGCTTTAAAGTGGTAGAAAGGCCAAAGCATGTCAATTTGACATGTCACTGGCAACTTTAACGTGAAGTTTTTGCAGAGTGTTGTGGAAAAAAGCCAGATCATAGTTCATTACACAGAGAATGTGGTGTGAGAAAACTTGGTTGTGTAAAGGAAAGAACAAAATGAGGATGGAGGTTAGTCTCAAAATTTGGGGGGTGTGTGTTTAATTTGAAGACAGGGGAGGCTTGAGCATATTTAAATGCTGAAGAGCCAGCAGAAGACTTTGGTGATTCCAGAGGAAAAGAGAGAAAGACTGCTGGGGAACAGACTCTGCTCCCTAGAAGTAGGGAAGTGAAGACAATAGAGATGAGACTAGTAAATTAGGTTGGATGATTAAAGAGTCAAGTTGACTTTAAAAGAAGTTTCCAAAAAATAGTGGTGTGGGGTGTGTGTGTGAAAAGACACATTTCAAAGGGGTGTGTAATCTGTAATGCAGTGATGGGTTATGGAGGCACGGCTGTCAATGGGCAAGATGCTGAGCATGAGTAGGAGACCAGCTTCTCTGTTTTCTAGTTTTGTTACCTTAAACAACCATTTGAACTCAACCCCAGTATTCCTGACTTTTAAATAGAGGACTAATAAAGTCCACTTGAAGTTTTTTGTAAAATCACACGTCTGGGGGCTGGCCCCGTGGCCAAGTGGTTAAGTTGCACGCTCTGCTTCAGCGGTCCCGGGTTTTGCCGGTTCGGATCCTGGGCGCGGACATGGCACCGCTCATCAGGCCATGTTGAGGTGGCGTCACACATAAGACAACCAGAAGGACCCACAACTAGAATATACAACTACGTACTGGGGGGCTTTGGGGAGAAAAAGACGGAAAAAGAAAAAAGATTGGCAACAGATGCCAATCTTTAAAAGTAAAGAAAATGAATAAAATAAAATCACAAGTCTGAAAGCACAGAAACTGGTTCACAGAAAATGCTCACTAAATTTTAGCTTAATCTTATCTAAATCTAAAACAATACACTGTCATTTAAAAAAAAAAGTGTATAATCAAAGCGAAGAGAAAGATAAAGCTTCCCATTGGCTGAACCCAACCAGAAGACTGAGAGAGAGTCAGATGATGGAACTGTTAAAGATTAGGTTCTTGGAGCACAGAGCAGGTGGAGAGTGGAGCTGGAGGGGCAGATGGAGAAAAACGAAGCAGGGAGTGGTGACAACAAGGATTGGACAGGAAACTTTGTGAAGATACCTGTGCGGGTACATTGACAGAAAGCAAAATTTGACTTGGTAACATCAAAAATGTTTAATAGACCTTGGAGAACTTTTTGCTGCAAATTTGTTTAAGTGTATAAAATTTGAGAGAATAAAGAAATATGTCAGGCTTGCCAACATGTAAATTTGTTTTGTGTTTTCTAACAATTATCCAACATTTTACTAAATAGAAATGTCACCATAGCTTCTTGAAAATGAAGAATTCGTTCTCCGGATTATTACATATTTACACATACCCAAACATGCCATACAAGGAAAAGCAAGCATTTGACCTAAACTCACCACATTCTTACTAGAATGCAACTAGTCAGAGCTCTTGCCAATTTCAGCACAAAGGGGTTGGGGTGGGGAGCTGGGAGGGACAAAACAGGTCAGTATGAAAGCAAATTACATTAACAACACCAGCAACAACCTCAGGCTCCCAATAAACTCTTCAATCTTGAAAAATTAAGATGTGTTCTAATGCTGAGAAACCACTGCTCCAACTGCCTCAATTGCCATAGCTTTAAAATACATGGGATTTGAAACCATCTCCAAGGTACTGTAGCAAACTCGAGAAACATAAGAGTAATTATTTCAGGGCCTAAAAAAACCCACCTTTATTAGATTCATGATAGAGAGCAGTGACTGGCCATAAGGCAGAACGGTGCTACTGTACGTATGTTTCACCTCTCTGCTGAACTGAGACACTCTAGGGCCTTCACATTCTTCTTGGAATTTTCCAGCTTAGTACACGTGTATCTTCACTGTCTCCTCTATAGTTAATTAGCAGCAGTCCCACTGATTCCATAAATAAAGGACCTAAGAAAATCCAGGTAAGTGTCACTTCCCAACTACAAAGGCAAGCCGTTAAAAATATTCTACAGAAAATATGTAAAGTATGAACAACGGTGGCTAAATAATTCTGAAAAGAAAGAAATTAACGGCTTCATTTTCTCCCTCTACACTTTACCAGGGAATTGAAAACTCAGTTCATCGCTTGTAAAAATCTTCTAATCCCTGAACCTTCCCATCCCCTAAAGATCCTCCCCAACACACACACTCATGACAACAGAAAGCAAGGTCATAAATGAATAATTCAAATCTATCAAGTTACCCAAAGCAAAATTTTATTTCCATTGAAGAATAATAATTTTCCCAGAGATTCTCTACCCAATGTAAGGGCACTGATGTCATAGGAATGTCTCTAGGAATCAACTTACTTACCCTGTCACACTTTGACCTTCAGAAGACTAAATCATTAGCGGCATCTAACCATCCCAGCATTGATAAAGTGTAGTAAAATGAAGCTTGTCTATAAACGCACTGAGTCATTTAAATAAAAAGCAATATGTTTCACTTCTTCAGCTATATAAATATAGACTTGTATATATAAAAACAAGCATCATCCCACATCCACATATATATGGCATGGGCATATGAGAAGGATCGATGATGTTTATAGATGTCTATATGTATTTACACAGAGATATACATAGGCTCCCAAGCAAAATGTTCGTTGTTTTTAAATTCTCTGATTTTTGTTGGTAACAGTTATTTCTTGTTAACCACATAGTAAATATGAGACTAGCACATTATGTAAACCATGCAAAGCTGATTGAATTACATTTTTTTCCCTGAAAATCATATTCTGTGAATTTATAAATGAAGGTGCAACTTTTGAACAGGAACACACAGCTTTAGTTAGGAGTAAAGAACTGGTTAACTGATCATACAGAAAAAGCAATAGGTGGGTTAAGGAGAATAACAGAGGAAAGCCTGCAATTCATTAGGCACGAATCATAACATAATTTTCTGAGATTGCTCCGACTTTTATTCCTATTACTAGTTAACCATAACATTTATGTAAAAAGATTTCACTCTGAAATCACTGTGCTCCTTAAGCCACTATAGATTTGTGACATTTCTTCATTCAGCCTATTCTTCACAATTCAGAGTCTAATTATCTGGTTTGTGAAATATCTAGACCTTGGTATCTTTTCTTTTGCTCAGATTTCTTATTTGGCTTCTGCACTATGTCATAGTGACAAGGGAGAGAGGGTCAGAAAAATGGTGACAATCCTATCAATCAGCATTGCTACTTAACTAAGAATTCTGGAAGCCAGTTTATTTGGAGAGATTGAAACAGCTGGTTAACCATTTTCCCCATGAAACAAAAATAAATGGAATTATCATTTCCTAACAATAGATTACAACGTCATGCAAAAATTACGACAAATCAGATGCAAGCAGGAGAGGGAGTATTTTTAGTATGGAAATAACTTTCGTGAAACAGTTACAGTAATAAAGAAATAATGAACTTAACTCATTACCTTAAAAGCATGTTATGTAAATGTTATCTCCCAGCTTCTAGTAAAGAATAACACTTTGATTTACATTTCATGCACTGCAATGACCTTAAATATAGGCATCAATAAGCCTCTTTACTGCTTTGCAACACCAAAAGCCAACTGTGCACATTAAGTCAAATTTCATAACATAATACCTCCTTTCTCCCGTGTATCTCTTCCCTACCCTCTTCTCTAAGAAAACCACACCAGAACTGTCACCTTACTCTCATTTTCTACGTTATTTCTCCAGCTTCCCCACTGAAAGTTGACCGATGAAGACCGTGTGCCTTTTGCTAGCCCATCCACCATTACCCTAAAAGATACAGATTATTTAAATAACCCTTCTACCCTTGATAAAGTGTGCATACACAGCACTTATGAAATGCAATTATGTTTATGACAATAAACATCTAGACAGAAAAATTTTTTAGAGATACGAGGCATCAGAATATTATCTTCTTTCTAAAGTCTATTTTTAAAGGAAGTTTCTCGAAGGCTAACTAGTGGAAGATCACTGCCCTCCTGAACCAGTACGGCTGGACCAGTGGCTTAAGCAACACATATCTACAGTTCTCTGATGTAGATTTATGAGGCATCAAAGAGCAGTCAGTGGAAATTGTACCATGCCTAGGTCTGGGGAAACAAAATGAAGAGGTTGGGTTTTTAGAGCCTAAAAGTTCAGAGCTGAGGCAATGAGAAGGAAGTACCAGCAGGCTGCTTTTAGGAATACAGGAAAAAACTGAAAACTACAAACAACTGAGGCCGCCAGAGTGATGTGACAAGAACAGGAAGGGCTAAGTCCCTCCTTGCTTCACTAGCTTTCGCCTTCCTCCAGAGCCTCCTATTGGCAGAAGCTAACAGGGAAGAGAGCTGGAAAAGAATAAATGTAGTTTGCTCCACCATTACAAAAAATACAGAACGGTGGATTTGGAGCTGCAAAATTTCAACTTGTTAAAAATGTGTCACAAAGGGAAAAAAATCTACAGATTAAAATATAGGTCGATATGCTCTCATGATCCAAATGGAAACTAGACTTTGAAAACCATTTTCACCCTACAAAAAATAAAAGTAGATTTTAGGAAACATCACCTTTAATGGTTATATAAAAGAGAGGATCTCTATAAAATGGATGCCAAGATGAAAGATTCAGGATGAGATGTAACAGTAGATGGACGTAGTAAGAAACACACTAAGGGAAGTAAAAATGTGTTGACAAAATTAAAATCTGCATAAAACTGTAGAAAATGTCAGTATGTAGATGACAAACTTGAAAAGTTCTCTTAGAATAGAAAAAAAAAACAAATAGATAATAATAATGAAAGAGGGAGCACTGAAGATTAAAGATGGAAATACAATCTACCATAAACACACCACCATCATGAATCATTAGGCACGAAAAATGAGAAATATCGTTTCAGTGGAAGAATTTAACATATCTTTCGAGGTCCACAAGGGACACAATTAAGTAAAAATTTTAAAAATTAAAAAGCAAATTAAAATGCACACTATAGAGAATGACCCTCATTTTCAAATATTCATTGAAAAATTCCCCAAATCATCATTTATGAAGAGACAAAACGAGTGTAATAAATTGTAAGCAGAAACTATACTATTTCTTTACTGACCAAACCACAATAAACCTAGAAATCAGTTATGAAGATTTTAAGGGGCAAAGATGATAATCTATTAGAAATGTAAATAGCATTCCAAATAACTCATGTATTAAAAAAGAAACAAAACTATTAATAAGAACTACTAAGAAACTATTAACAACAAGAATATGACATATCAACAAAACATATGGGATGCAGCCAAATTCATAGCCTGATGCAAATTCATAATCTGGGAAATGAAAAGAATAAAATAATTTAAAAAGCCAACTCAAGGAAAATGACTCCTATAAAATAGGTCCAAGAAAACGCAAAGATTAATAAAGTTCAAAAAATATATCAATTAGGAAACAGAAAAACTAAAATAATTAAATTTAAGAAACATACATGTATCTCTGACAGAAATAATCAAGTTAAAAAAAGAAAATGGAAGAATAAAAATATGAAAATAAGGGTTATATATCCATAAGTAAATTTCATTGAACTAATCTAAAATTGCATTCATATTTAACATTGCATGTGTATGCATACATAAAGACTATCAGACAACAGAATCAACCATTAAATGATTAACTATTAAAAGATAATTTTTATTTTCATCTTTTTATTTTTCAGCATTTGTAAAATGTACTACAATGTACATATATCTCCTTTAAAAAACATTGTTTCTATTTTTGAAAAACAGCCTGAGGGAAAGAATTTTTCTGTGATATTCATGCCAGACAAATAAAATTTTAGTTCACCTAAATTTAAAACGACAGACACCATCAATACTCCAACTGTTGTAGAACTGTAACTAAGGCCAATTATTTTCATGAAGCTTCAGAAAATTTACACTTCAATATCCATTGAAAATTTAAAAGACATTATTAAAATCAATCTTTATAACATCCAGTTTAATAACTTTTAATGATTACATAGAAAAGATGAGGCGTGTTATTTCACTGCCTCTACAGAGCAAAGACATTAAGTGAGGTTCCATGACATCAGATGGAGTATATAAACGAAAAATGATTAATCTCTTTGTAAAACATGTAGAATAGGCAACTCTTCTACTGGACCATGTCCTGTTGGTCAAGAGCGTTTTTTCTGTAAAATTCACAGATATATTACTACCACTTGGTATTTATTCAATAACTACATGGAGTAATAATAAAATCAAATCTTATATTTGAGCTGAGCGTAATATTCTTCAAGATGCTTTCATGTACATTATCTAATTCAATTTCTGTCAAAACAAAAACAATTATGAGTTAAATGGGGCAGAAATAGAAGAGTAACATCTTCTTCAATCACTATGCTTACAATTGTTTCTCATGTGAAATTAAAGATGTCCTACTAAGCATTTGCAGATATTCTTCAAATGAGCTTTTCGTGGTCAAGAAGACTTGTCATTGATTAGAGTAAATCTGATAAATCTGTATAAATAAAAAGGCAGCTCCCTTCACCATCACAAAATAAAAACCTACAGATGAAGGTCGATCACAAGAAGTGTGCTAACCACCCCCGAGGCTAGCCCTGGCTCTCAGCTGGATGTCCTACACCCCAAGCCCTACTGTGGTGGTCATTTGGCAACTACAGGCCAGAGAATAATTTCCCATCTGGTGTGCTGCACTGAGTATCCCATTCAAGGCCCAGTCTCTAAAAGTTTAAGAATAAAAAGTAGCCAAAGAACTGTGAACAATGGTCAATTATCTAATTAGCATTTCAAAAGACAGTGATAAAAAGGAATAATACTCTGGGGCCCGCAACTCAAATGAACAGCTGTGTGTGACAAGATCAGTTAATTAAGGCTTCAGAACTTTTCCAGCCTGTCTCCATCCACCTTTCTCAGTCCCTTCTTTGCCTTTTCCTCCGTCTCCCTTCTTCTCTCTCTTGCTACTTTTAAATATGTGTCTGTCTTGATCTTTCTTCTAGGAATCTGCCAGATCCCTCTTTCCCCTTTCCTCCTTCTGATCTTATTCCATCTCCCCTTCATTTGCTATAAAGCCAGCTTTCTAAACTATGATGTCAGATTTAGGCACAGTTTTAAACATCTCTTGTGTTTTCTAAATGAAGTTTTACATGCTCTTATCAATTCAAAATCAAGTGAGTTTACATTTTAAATCTCTACTTTAAAAAAAACCAATTAAACGACATTGCTTTTTACTTCCATGTAACCTCTGATTGAGTTTTTCCTGAGGGTCAATGACCCTCTATAAAGAAAAATATCCTTTTACCCATAATTTACCCATACTGAAGAAATACTACATTGTGTATTAAAGATCAAGTAGGTGAAATTCCTAATTTTTACTTTGCTTTTTAGTAATATTTACAAGTAAAACTGAGGGCCTTATTTATGGTAGAAATCTGAAATGCATTCTCGTACTTTACCTCCAATACAACCCTGCAAAATACATATAATTAATCCCATTTTATAGATTAGGCATGGTAAAGTTAAATAATTTCATTAAGTCATGAAAAATGGAGTTTCAAACCAGCTGTCTTTGGCACCAGGCGCCAAAGAGGTCCCTACCCTAAGCTACCTCCCTATTAAAATACATTTTTGCTTTGCCCTAGATGCTGAACCAGCAGTCTGCGTGAGCTTCTCTCTACAACGAGGCTTACTCCAGTTTCACGGAGGAAGAAAGAGAAATGAGAAAAGTGAAAATGAACTGATGGTCATTATTATTGATAATAATTAGCTGCAAACACACTTCCTTGGAGGTACAGTGAAGCCACTGTCAAGACTTCTGAGCCCCAGATAAGTCTCTGTTCTCAGATTGTTGTGTCTGTTACAGACAGTGGCGCTGACATCATGCAGCCATTCACAACACCATTACTGATATCTTTGTCAACCAGTTACACAATATTTTTGCATGTCATCAGTAGCCCTGTTCTATCTTTGACATTTCACTGGACTCAGCAATGTATCTACAGAAGCACGAAGAGGAAAGAAATGTGCCTTGCAGGAAATAAAAACAAAAACTTCACTTTATAACACAGTTGTCTAACACGGGATCTGGCTGGTTGGGTACAAGTTATTCCGCCTTCTCATGCCTGGAGCTCATTTCACCTCCTACACTGTGTGGGGTCAGACTAGTCTGGGGTAGTTCTTTGACTATGGAAGGCCCAAGGATTGATCCAGGAAATGTTCTGTTCTACAAAAGGCCTAGGGATTTTCTATCTAAAATCCTTGGAAAAAGCCTGGGAAAAGGCTTTGTGGATCCTTGTGCCCCTTTCACTGCTCTGTGTTGCTTTGAGATTTTCAGATTAATTAGGAACAACAGGTGAAATCTAACCATCAACTGGATCCTGATAATTCTTCCACGGCAGTGTGACTTAACTTTTGTTGGGTCACTGAATCTTCTTGAGAATCTGACAAACTCCACAGATGCTCCCCCCAAAACATAAAGGTGCACATATACTTTTAGGGACCCCTCCCTCCATGAACCCCAAGTCAAGAACACTGCTCCAGGATCAATCCACCAAGATGCTAAAACTCTCCCAGGGAGACTCAACAGATATTCAACATTCTAGAAGCCTAAGCAAGATAAAACAGCACACCCTTCAGACAAGGTTTCCTATAAACACGGGGCAAAGTAGCTGACCTCAGGCAGGTGTCTCCCTCTGCCAACTAGGCAGCAAATTCACCACTGTGGTCCCCTCACTTTAACAAGAACACTTAAGGCCACCGGCATTGACCCCATAACCAATACTACCTTCCCATACACATCTATAAAACTGTAGTGGCAGATTTACCACCATCCTGGGCGATCAAACAGGGGTTCATCTAAATCAGAGGAGCAGAGATTGAGGGCCTGTAACAGCAGCGAATCGGAACTATCTCTGTCCTACGATCAAGTCAAAACACGACTGTTTTCTCTCCAGAAGGAAAATCAGTAAGAAATTGTTCACACGAATACCAATGCCTTCCTTCAAAGAATGGGAACCACTGAGGCAGCAGAGATCAGCTTCACATCTCGGTTCTTCCGAGACCTAGAAACACCGTCGATGGTTGGAACGCATCATCCTGACGAGCTGGGTGCAAATTCAGCCAGATGATACTCCAAACCCACAGTGAACGTCGGAGGTATTTTTTCCTCTAAATATTCAGGGTACCAGTAATTAAAAAGCATAATACCATGTACATCATAAGCATTCAGTAAATTCAGGCTAAGTGAATGAAATGTAGACGGTATGGAACAAGACTTCTTTTTGGGAATTAGAGATGAATCTACCTTGAAAAATCTAAAGAAATTTTTACAATAGCTCCCCCCCAACATGTCCAACTGCCAAGAGAAAATTAAAATTAGCAAACAAACAAATAATGAGAAATGAAGGCAAAAAAATGTATTTTCTGTTATAAAAATGTGAAGTACAGACACACCCTCGGTGTAAACCAACAGCATTGAGCCTGAACTAATTAAGCTCCCGCAGACCAGAGCCAATTTAGAAGAAAACATGAAGAAATAAGAGCTAAGATATTTATACCTGCTTGGAGGTAACCTTGAAACTATTTTGCTAAATCTTTAGAAACTTGTCTCAAAAACCCAAAACTGTATGACCTTATGATTCTATCTAGCAGAGAGCAAGAGGGTTGAAGTTGAAAAGTCTGTCACACGAGACGGCTACTTTTCCTACCACCACCCCAACTCCAAGAGCAAAGAAGTGTTTTCTCTAGGATCTGTAAGATGCATGATATTCTGTGCACACTTCAAGAATAAGTGGTTTGGGGGATGGTTATTGCTGAGATTTTAGGTATCTAACATTTGGTAAGAAATTTGGCATGGATAAGAAAAACAACTTCATTTCATAACAAAGGAGTTTAGAACTTCATTCTTTTATTACTTACACACATTTAGAACCATCACCATGATCCAACCCATTCATATCTAGCTCATAGCCCAGAGGTATCCATTAACATACTGTATACTTGTACAGTCAAGAAACTCAGAACTATGCTGCAATTGAAATTTTGTTGACAACGAACAACTGTTCTTAAATTATTGGTGATTTTTTAATCTTCCTGAGTCTAACGTGTACTCAGAGCACATTTTTGATAAGATGTAAAAGGGAAAAATATATATAAGCCACAAATTTGGATCTGTGCACATCTAATAACCAGAATCCACAGAAATTCAACAACAGCAAAAAATATCAAACACAATTGGCTGATGCACCAGTGTCATTAAAGGAATACCTCTGACCCTAAGCTAAATGTCTCCGAGAAACTCACATTCCCTCATCATTGACTGACTTTAAATTCCAAACAGAATCTGAATCAGCAAAATGTGTTCTTTGCTGTCATTTTTCACATTTCTTTTTCTTTTTTTTTTTGGTTTTGAAGTTCTTGTTGCTGTTAAAACCTCTTTCTTGAATATAAACAGAGAACTCTTTAGAAAGTAAGAGGAGTTTAAAACGAAATGCCTTATTCTTTAGAGACTTTGATTTTGTTACCAGTAAAATATTTAGCTCCCTAAGGACTCCAGGAGAGCTACAGAGTTTAGATTTTCTCAACATCTCAGGAGTAAACAGTTCCCATCTTTCATTTTTACCATGACGTTTCACCCTTACTGAGATATAGTGTGAATCATAATCGCTGGCTTCTCTTTCTCTAGACTGGGGGGTGGTGGGGATGGAGAAGGGAGAGAGAAGGAATGAATGAGGTCCTAGCCATGACATAACATCTGATTTTTAGTCCTCATTAACTATACCGCATAATCAAGTTAGTTATACCTTAGATTTCTTTCTTGAATAAAGGAAATAATATAGTTACCATTTATTGTTTTTTAGATCAATTGTCAAGGCAACATTACCTAGACATACCTCCTGCTGAGCTCAGCCTCTGCAGGGACTCCTTGAGTAAAATTATCACTGAAACCGGGAACGAAAAACACTAGCAACTTTGCAACGGCTACAGTAACACATTTCTGAAGGGAAACAAATCGTCCATGTTTACTCTCGAATGGAGTGGAGGGAGGGACTGTCACCAGTACACAATGCTAAGAGGACGACGTGGGACATTTTAAATATCTGAAACATCTGACAGCCCTCAACGTTGCCATTTCTGCAGGTTACTCTGCAACACTCTTTCTGTGGCACAGATTCTAGAACTCAGACTTGCAAAAGAACATATCCACAGAGTTTCAGGTTGCCAAGCACCCGGGCAGGGAGACTGCTGTTTCTGACATATTACGTTAATTTCTGAAGAACAAAAGGTTCAAACGTGACTCCTCCAAGAATAGTAACCGCCAGGCAGCACAGAAAGATGGAGAAACTGGTTAGGGCAAAATGGTCTGCCAGGAAGAGGCAAAAACTCTCTCATCGAGATATTAAATAACTTTGCATCCAGTACTATACAAAAATTGAGCAGAAATTATGGCGATATGTACCAAGAAGGCAAGCGGCGAAGAATGGGGAATAAAACAGGTGATGGGAAGGAGAAAGTGTATTCTGAATCATAACTATGCTGTGCATCTTGGCTCCGTACAATTTAGTTTTATTTGCACACTCTTTTTAGAAAGAGTGGGGGTTGGGGATCGAAAGCGGATGAAAGAGTTATTTATGAACAGACGGGACACCAGGATGGGGTGGTAAGAAAGCTATGGAGGAGTGTCTGGACTTGTGGATAAAGGAAGAAGCAGACATATGGGGGAATCTATATAGAAGAAACAGAGAGAGTGAAGAAGAGGCTAAAACAGGCAGATGGCAGGACTGTAAAGGAATAGCATTATGCGGGGGCTCTAAAGAAAGGGAGGTGGCCCCGGGAGGGGGGAAACAGCTAAGGGGAAAAGAGGGTCAGGAGGTGACTGCTTGGAAAGTTTTTTAAAAGTTGCAGAAATTAGATCTGGATAAAAATATTTTTAAAATATGTTTAAAAGACAGGAGGGACCTAAAACAAAATGAAAAAGACACCAACTTAAAAAAAAAAATACTCCATGAAAATCAGTTCTCAAAATTAACAGCAAACAGAAGCATGAAGAAATTATAACTAATAAAAACTAAACATGCAGGGAAAGGGCCCTCTTGAAACAGACATTCTGTGAAACTACCACTAGACTGCAAGCGACACTGCCTGGTAAACTTTTTGGACTGTGTTTCTGAGGCCAAGCAGGGATTTTCTGGGCTACCAGAGCATCTTCTGTATAAGTCTCATAACACTCATCATGCTGGATAATAAGTATTTGCTTCCAATCCTGAGGGCAGGAACTGTGTCTTATTGCTCTTTTCATTCCCAGTATTTAGCACTATGGTTGGCAAGGAGAAAGAATTCAGTAAGGAGACAATGGAGGAAGAAGAACAATTAAAAGTTACTCTGAGTCTCAACGAAGGTAGCAAATAGAATTAAACTCTCCAAGTCACAGTTTTGATATATACAGTTTGAAATACAGATATACGTATATAGACACACACATACATATATATACATAAGTGTTTATATATGTATATATTATGCATGGACATATGAGGATAATTTTTCTCCTAATATAGTCACTCCTATTTTGTGAACAGTAATATATTAGAGCTAATATTCATCAACTCGCTCTAATCAATAATCAACAAATTTATAAATGGTGACTGCTCTTCAGCCTGTCAAATGAATGACTCCAGTCCTCACTGGATGGCTAAGGACAGTGATAAAGCCTAGAACAAACATAAACTGTGTTTGGGTGTGTTCCACTTGCCAAGATTTATTATAAAGTCCATTAATGTTTAAGAATTAAAAAACCCTCTTGAGGAATTTAAAAATGTGGACAAAGAGAACAGATTAGTGGCTACCAGGGGAAAGGTGGGGTCGGGGGTGGGCACAAAGGGTGAAGTGGTGCACCTACAACACGAATGACAAACATTAATGTACAACTGAAATTTCACAAGATTGTAACCTATCATTAACTCAATGGAAAAAAAAAACCCTCTTGAGGGCCGGCGCCGTGGCCAAGTGGTTGGGTTCACCCGCTCCACTGCAGGCGGCCCAGTGTTTCGTCGGTTTGAATCCTGGGTGCGGACATGGCACTGCTCCTTGAGCTACGCTGAGGCGGCGTCCCACATGCCACAACTAAGAAGGACCCACAACTAAGAATATACAACTATGTACTGGGGGGCTTTGGGGAGAAAAAGGAAAAAAATTAAATCTTTAAAAAAAACCCAAAAACCCTCTTGAGACAACTAATACAACATACTTTGCTTAGGCTGGTAAACATCAGCCACGACCAGTCAATGCTATGTTCAAACACAGAGAACATGATCTGGCATACCTGTTCAGAAAAGAAATTTTTATTTCTACTCTCTGATTAAATAGAAAAACAACTGTCAATAGGATAAAACTTGTTGAGCATGAAAATGTACCAGATTTTTATTTCATTAAATAGTTCGAGTTTGCCCCCAACGAATGATTTCAAAGTTGGATTTACTCCATTAATAAATTCAAACAAATAAAGTAATTAGGAGTAAGCATGGGGAAGTGGGTCAGTTTTAGCCATATAAGGTTATGCACTTTAGGCCCACAGTATTATTTTCAAAAAGGAATCACCTAGCTTGTACTTCACGAAGTGAGACTTCAATAAACAACTGTCAATTCTAATAATGTGGTTAAAGACGGATTGAGGAGCTAACAATCATCACCATCACATCCTCACCATCAACACGCCATGGCTCAACTTTGCATCCTAAACCTCTGGTGCCGTCTGCTAATCACACCAGCTTCTAAGGGGCTGTTTAGGGGGGCCCTTAGCTGCTCTTCCAAAGTAAAGGGAGAACACAAAAGAGCCGATTTCTTTTGGAGGGCTGGTGACCAGGGACGGCTGAAAAACAAAGGAAGACAGAAAACCATGATGTGACCACCTCTGCTGGTCACATAAGCATAAGCACATGAAGATTTGCCCAAATCTCTCATTAGTTTGATATATTTAGAATATAAACAATGGAGATACCCAAGCACAGGTAGGTCACCCACACTGCAAGCTTGCAGAAGCAATGCCAGCTTAAGAGTGGCAGGTCCCATTAAAGGCCCTTCTAATCCTAAAGTTCTGTGATTCCATTTATATACTCTGAGTTCTACTCTGAAAAGGCAACCACCGTTCCCTTCTTCCTTGGAAGAATCCATAGAAACGCCATGACCGTCTTGTATTATTTTACATACCTAGTAGTAAGAGCGTCGAATTCTAATTTAGGTTCCATCCACAATACCAGTGAGCACACCTCTAAGATTTACGTGCCTTAACTTCTCTATCTGTAAAATGGAGATACAATAACCACATTCTCAGAGGGATATATATAGAGATAAAATATGGGAAATCACAAACCCCATATCGTCATACAAGCATTGCCACTTCTGTCCCTGTATGTTCCTTTCCATTCTACCCTCTCTTCTCGCAAGTGGCACAAGTGAACGAGATGTGATGAAAAACAAAACACCAGCAGGACTACACGTCTAACTATATTTAACAGATTTCATTTTCAAAAGTAAAATGAGAAACACCCGTGATTAAAGTCTGCCCATCAACAACCTCAAAAAAAGCTGTACACTCAACTTGCCTCCCCAGGAAGTGTGCCGCTGCAGGGCATGCGACCCCCCAGCATTATTAAACACAGGCACAGGTACAGCGCTCTGGCTTCTATCAAAGGGCACATCAAAGAGCAAATATGTACCCTCACATGTTTAGAATTGCTATAAAACCTGAAAATGCAAGATCAATGCAACAGACCACGGGGACCCATAAAGCCCAGAGGAAACCAGGGAGGGCAGGGGTCTACCCTGTTAATGTTATCCTGAGAAGGTGTGTTCTCTGGGTACACAGCTGGACCCCATTAGAACCTCTCCAGCTGCGCTCAAGATCAGCTAGCAGCCCCAGCCCCCGTAAGCGGCAAGTCTGAGCTGGAAATTCACAAGAAAGTATCTTCAAAGATAACTTTCCAAGACCTTCTCCAACCCTTGTCGATTTTTTCACGAGGAAACATTTAGCAAAAATGTAACTGGATTTCCACGTAACAATGCCCAGGCCCCTTCCAACACACAAGAATAGTGCAAGCATAATTTTTCAAATGATGACCATTAATAAAGTCCCTGCAGTACTGACAATTTTCTGAGATCCCAAATGAGCTTTAAGACTACTCTTTTCATCACCATACACGCTTCTGTCTTCTTCCTCAATCTTTCTTCACTTCTCCATGTCTCACCTCTCCTTCTTCATTCCTTTGTTCTTTGTTTTAACAAAATATTTGCTGAGCACCTACTGTGTGCCAGGCACTGAGGATGCAATAATGCACAAGACTCAGGCTCATGGAACTTACATGGGCAGGTGGAAGGGAGAGGAGGACAGACACACAATAAAGGCATGCACAAACAGATCAGGTAGGTAAGTGCCATGAAGAAAAAAAAAGCAGAGTGAGGGCATCACTGGGGAAGAGGACACATAACTGAGGAAGTAGCAGTACGTCTATGGAAAGGACGGAAGAATTGGAAGGCACTCGCGGTCTCTCCACTTCTTGGTCAGTTGCTCCCCACTCTCCTCCACACTTAAGGAAAGAGAAAGCTTAGGTTTCTGACCAGACAACGTCCACTGAGACTTCCCCAGTGTGTGACAAAGTGAGACCCAGAAGAGCCGGAGTTGGGACTTAAAAGTTAGGAGAGTCTTATTTCCTTCTGGCAACCCTACTGCTCTTTGAGCAAGCAAATCAGGACTCTTCTCAAATGAAATTTAAATTTCACTTTAAAAGGCCCTTTTGCAAGACTGTGAAATCTATTGAGTCTACAGCTTTTAGAACATCATGATGTGAACCTTAAATGCACATTACTAAGTGAAAGAAGCCAATCTGAAAAGGCTACATACTGTATGATTCCAACTATATGACTTCTGGAAAAGGCAAAACTATGGAGACAATAAAAAGATCAGCAGGTGCCGGCATGGAATGTAGGGGAGCATGCAGAGCACAGAGGATTTTTAGGGCAGTGAAAATACTCAGTATGATATTATAATAGTGGATATACATCATTATACATTTGTCCAAACCCATAGAATGTACACCACCAGGAGTGAATCCTAAGGTAAACCACGGACTTAGGGTGATTATGATGTGTCAATGTAGGTTCAGCCTGAGTAACAAATGTACCACTCAGGTGGGGGATGTTGATAACGGGAGAGGCTGTGTATATGAACCTTAAATGCATATTACTAACTGAAAGAAGTCAATATGAAAAGGCTACATACTGTATGATACCCTGGGGGCAGGAAGTACATGGGAAAGCTCTGTACCTTCCTCTCAATTTTGTTGTGAACCTAAAAACGCTCTAAGAAAACTAAGTGGAGAAAAAACGGTGTTTACTCTATATTTCACTACGTTCCTGTGAGCATGTAAACATAGTGCCACAGTGGTGAGCAAGGGGAAAAAACTAACAGCGAGCACCTACCAGATGTCAGTCTAGTGCATTTCATCCATTCTCACAACCAATGTGCACAAGGAATTCTTCTCATCACTGTACAGGAGAAAAAACTGAGCTTCTGGCTCCTTTCCTCATGCTCTTTCCCAGCTCCCGATAAAGGGACGTCACTAACATATTCCAGTTAAACAACGGGGTTATAATCTGCATTGAGACTGCCCATGACACTACACGTCATGAAAACCAGGTTCCTGGTTATCCACTAGGAACAGTCTCAAATATATCGCATTCCAGGGCTGGTACTCTTTATTTTTCAACTTCAGTGTGATCTCTAGTGGTGTTAAGTCAAGAATCAGCAAACTCTTACGGTGGCCCCAGCATGTGAAGATAAGAGGTTCTGTCATAAATCGTCAAGATGGGAAAACCTTAGTGGTCTATGATGAATCCGAATTCTACACTAAAATGGAAACAAGTAAGTGTAGAGGCCAATATTGTTTTAGTTAAGACATAAAAAACAGAAAAGGGAAGGAAAATATGTCAACATAAATTTTCAAAACTGCCTTATTAGAAACAAAAGTAGGACATCTTCTAACTTCTGATTATTATAAGGAAGGAAGAAAATTATACTACCAAACTTTAAAAATTAGTTTTATTGCTCTTTTCATTGCCTGTGAAGCCTACTACATCAATTGAGAAAAGGGGCAATAAAATATATTCTTCTTCGAGGCAAATCCCAAAAAGAGAGCAAAATCGTCTCCTTTTTGCTAAAGGCACACACTAATTGAAGCAGAAATAAAATGCAGAATAGAGAAGAGATAAAAATACAAAGCTGTGCCTTGGTCCAATTAATAGGTAGAGAGTTAAACAAATCATCAGTTCAAGACATTCTACACGTTTCAGCATTAAAAATCAGAAGGAAAATGGCTGTAAAACAACACGCACCTGGTCCTGATAGTAGAACCCATAGCAATTTCAAGAAAGTAATATTTTACATCTGGAAACGGTCCAATGACAAATGAGAACAAACCAGTAAATCCATAAAAGGATCTTAGTGAAGATTTTATTTAAAAGAAAAAGTTTCCACTTTCTCAATCTAAGATACATTCTACATACAACCGTACTGCATATTTTTTAGCAGACTAATATGGCCCTGATGTAAAATACTAAAGTCGCATTACTTTCATTATTCACATATCAAGGAGTCCCCAGACTTCAAAATGAGAGTCTTCATTAGCAAACACACAGTAGTAATATCAGTACTAATATTTTGCTGTGTTTCTCACATCATCATCTTCAAGGGTCTCAGAGAACATTTAAACTATTAATAAGTCAATTTTTTCCTACTATTAAGTACAGACAAAAATGTTACTTTTGAAAGTTCTAGAAATTCAATTCCTCCAATATTAAAACATGAGTTCATATCTAACAAAGTAGGGGTGTGGGGGGCAAGGGAGGGGAGTAACAGCAAGCTCTTAAAACCTCTGTTTTCAGCTTCAGGTCATAAACCCATAGTTCCATAGGAAAAAATCTACAAAAGAAGAGAATTACAGTGAATAGAATTACAGTAACCCAGTGCCACCCTAACCATATAAAGACTTTCTAAAACCAGTGACTTTGCAAAAGCGTAACCGCAGTGAACACAAAGAATTATTCAGAAATAAGTGTCAGAAAGTAGAAAATTTATAGCTATTAGAATGCTGCTCCAACATATAAGACTTTATGACAGAAGGCTGTATTCGAGACACATTATTGGGACTACGACAAGAGAGATTTCCCAAGACTGAGGATAGAAATAATAGATAAATATTTTAAAATTTCTACGGAGTCCATATTTTGAGTTACATTGCTGGTACAGTTGGATAAATATGGACAAAGCACATGCTTTCTTTGTGTCTCCCATCATACTTTGAAAAGTACTTCCAGTTTCTGACTTGAAAGCCTTTAAGAAACAGCAAAGTATTATGGTATCAATTTTTGCAAAAGCTGAAAACAAGTGTTCTACCATTCTGGCCACATTACCTTCCTTTCTCAACTGTTTCCTTCCCCTTTTGCCTAGCATTTTGAATTATGCGCTGTTAATAATAGGAGATTCTTATTGCCACAAAATAGTAAAAAGCACGTGTGTATGTGTTCTGCTAGTTACAGCGGCCAAGGATCTTAAGAATTTTTTAAATTTTTCATAATTTAGAAGCTGTTTTGGGAGGGCATTTTGTCACTTGCAGGACAGGTTACTGAGATCTAGGCCCCTCCTATATAAGCAGCCCCACTTCACCTCCCATGCTGCTATGGGATTTATGCAGCCAGGAGTGATGGGCAGATTTTAATTCAAGAGACTCCACTGCTCCAACAGTACATGTGAGATACCCAGGTAATGGTTACCCAGATGGTGGGCCCTCATTTGCTAGTCTGGATTTAGACTGCATACATGTGTCTTTAGTTCAAATCAAGAGCAAAAAGGGCAAAGGTGTTAGGAGTGATTTTGTTGCCACTTGCTCATTAGATTTGCATTACTGGTAAATGAGTATGCCATCATTTGCCTCTGCTTTGCCTCACAGATGACTACAATAAAATCAATATGAAACACATTCTTGAAGGTTTTTCAGCCCAGCCACAATAGTATTGAATGTAGTTCTAAAAGTATAATCCTTCAGTAACCCCATCTCCAAAAGAGACCCTAAATAAAATAAGTCTTGATGATGCTCCTAGACCCTTTCTCTGGTTGGGGGTACTTTTCCTACCCAATAGCACTAGAATTCTTTCAAGGCCCTCTTTTTAAATAGATTGATATTTATATTTACTATTTGGATATATTAAAATATGTCCTCACAAAGAAGTCTGACTGTACACCATAGTCGGTGCCTGAGCTAAGAGGCTACAAAGTAGGAAAGTTTTGAAATGATTCCTTTGGTCTCTGGAAGGGATCCCAGATTAGGGTGACAAACCATCCAGATTTGCCCAGGACTTTTCATGTTGGTCATTCTGCTGATATACCAGTGTCTTACCCTCAACACTAAATTCAGAGTGAAGCAACAGAACAAATACAGCCATGTTAGGCATATCTCAGGCGTAGCAGCTAGAGTTTTAATACCCACAGAGCAACAGTTCCTGCAACTACTGCACAAAGCCAAGGATTTGGGAAGGCTACTGTCTCCAAGTCATTGATTTAGGGAAGTGGCAAGGAAACATGATTTGGGCAAGAGCTCTGGTGGGCAAAGAGAGTTGCCTAGGAGTATTCAAACCTCTAATCATTTTCCATATGTAACCGCAGAATCTAAATTTATACTATCTGCAATTTGGGAAGCCCAATCCATAAAATTAACATAAAATCTGATCCCAGACCAATGAAACTGCTGGGAACAGGCAGAAGCTAACATTAAACCACTTTGTAAAAACACTCCTATAACCCAGAGCATCTGAGACTTCCACAGAATACGAACACCCCGGATGAAGATGAGCTCACAATCAAAAATAAGAGACATATGCAAAGCAATCCACTGTGAAAGAGTCGGCAGACACACAAAAGAAGATTAGCACCCCAAGATCTTGACAAATAGAATAATTTGAAAGAAACTAAAACGACAAATGTATTTAAAATGTTAACAGAGGAAAATGAAGGGAAAGAAATCAAAACGAAAGGACAAGTTTGAAATGGAAACAAATAGAACATCGACAAATTAAAAATACAGCCGTTGTAATTAGGAAAATAGAACTTGGGTTAGACAGCAGATTAGACATAATGAAAGCTAATTTAACTAAAAAATAGAACAGAAGAGATTATGTAGAAATCATTCATTCATTTGACAAATACTTCCATTGTGCATTGTGCATCCATTCTGAGTGAACCACTCTTGCAAACACTTGGTATATATTATTGAACAAAACAAAGCCTTCAACCTTAAAAGAGCTTATATTCTAGTGGATGAAACAAAGGTAA
Source organism: Equus quagga (assembly GCF_021613505.1). NCBI lineage: Eukaryota > Metazoa > Chordata > Mammalia > Perissodactyla > Equidae > Equus > Equus quagga. The sequence continues at coordinate 20,889,337 of NC_060275.1, read as the reverse complement.
AAAAGAGAGAAAATATAAAATAGATAGAAAAGGGACACAGTACAGAATGAAAAGTTCCAAAAACCTTCTAAGAGTAGTTCCATAAAGGAAGCAGAGAGAATGAGGAAAAGCCAATACACAAAACATTGTTAAGACGTTTTCTGAATTTTTGAAAGATACAAAATCAGCACATTAAAGAAGAATAAATTTAAAAATAGATGTAGACATAACACCGGAAATCTGCAGAACCCCAAAAACAGAGAGAACATCTTAAAAACAAAGGATAGAACATTTTTCACTAAATAATTATGGTATTTTGTCTAACAGAAGAGTAAATGGATGCTCAATGGCTGCCTGATACCATTAAGTTTAACTCATGAATTTGATGACACTGTTTTGACTGGTTACAAACATCTTTACTTATTTGCAGGTCTTCATTACTGAGAAATGTAATTTTCTTTTTTTGGTATTTTGTATTACCTGATACCACTCTTCCAGTTTGCCTAATCAAGAGTGTAACCATATTTCTGAGGAATTATAAAAGCCATTATTACTACATTTTTGCAACAAGTTAGAGAAATTCCTTGCATATGGCTTTACTATTCTTCATATAGGCAGGTAGCTATATAAATAAGTCAATAAATACGTCCCTCTTTCACAAGCATAAAGACTTGGACATGTAAAAATCTCACAACTGAGAAAGCAAAGGAAAGGGTACAACTTCTCTTTCATAAATGTCTATTTTTATCAATAAATCAGTGTTTTTGGTCTTTCAAGACTTCTTCTATGTCCTCAAGACTTCATTCATCCTTTCCACTTCAAAAATTCAATCACTGATTATTCCCTTGAAAGACTATGTTCCATATTCGTTTTGTTCAAATTATTTTATTTAACAGAAAAAAGGAATACAGCAAAACAAAGAATACATTTTAAGAAGAAGATCTCGACCATAGCTGAGGTCATTGAGTGTTTGTGCGTGTGTATATAAGAAATGTATCTCTTTCCCATAGTGAAGTCCACAATACACTATTTGAAGACCACTGAATTCGAAAATGCCACCATCGAGTAATAATGGCAATGCAAAGATCCCCTATTGCTTCACACAACTAGAAAGAAAAAGAAATTCCTGTTAAATGTTCTTTTCTTGATTTCATTATACACATTATTATCTTTAACATTATTTAAACTTTATCTGGCATTTTACATTGCAAATTGCACTTTTAATGTAGTAATCACAATTTTAGGATTCCTTTTTCTTGCTTCTCATGTTATCCTAGTTCAGCTAATCTGATCAAAATGATTCTAAGTTAGAAAAGCATGATCATTTTGATATGGTAGCCACACAATATTTAAAAACACAGATACCTATATATATATTTCATAGGATTAAGATATCTTAATCTATATCTGAACTGAATATTCTCAACAATAAATTCTCTTTTCTTAATAAAAATAATTTTAATGCCACCACTTTAGATTTTGGCCCATTAGTGAATCTGTTCTTTAAATGTTTATGCATACATTTGTAAGCATATTTCTCAGGAACAAATCAATGACAAAAGCAAATTTTTCAGAGTAAGTAGTTATATAATTTACAATAAAAATTTATAAAAGATCAAGAAAGATGAGCTTATCTATCTGCACCTCAGCTACAAAACTAATAGTATTCTCACTTAATAATGCAATTGTGAAATAATTCGTCAGCTTATTGGATCCAGATGGATCATAACAGGTTCATCCCTGATTATGAAGCCACACTCATCCTTCCATACTTAGTTATCTCTTCAGCTGATTCAACATGTCAAAGGAAGAGAGAATGTGACATTATTTAACATAGTTAGAAAAACCATTAGGTAATAACACTCATATACTTTTCCACCTATGCTTGACTAAGACTTACGACCACCATTGATCTCGATTTATATTTACTACCACAGCACCAACAAAAAAACCCTGAATATAACTGAATGAATGTGTTGAAAGTGGAAGATTTTGTAAGATTTTATATTTGAACATGAGGGAAAAGTTAGTAAGCCCAGTATTTGTGCATATCTATAAATGTGAATGTATGAAAATTAGGTTTAAAAATATAAGCATAGGAATATATGATGTTATATTACTCTTTAGTTCAAAAGATATTTAAAGAAGAAATATTAAAAGTCTGTGAAAATGGTAGCAAAGAAGAGTTTGTTTCTATGAGTGTACATGAGTAGAGTTTCCATAAATGCCATCAATGGCATGCTGAATATGGATAGAGTTAAACATCCACGTGGAATCTTAAACTTAATTTGCTTGACTGTTATTTAAGACACATATCTTCTCCATAGTGGCAGGCAGTTGCCCTAAGAGAAGGTCTGTATTTTATGTGTTTGGAATTAAGTGTACTTGTACTTTGTTTGCAAAAATAAGAAAAAAAATCTGCAAACTGGTATCCAAAATGCACTGTAAAAGAGATACAAATAACTGTGGAAGCCACCAAAGAAGATGTTTCATATTTACGACATGGATAAAAAGTGTTTGGAAAATACTTTACCAGTAATAACATTCTTTTTAAAGAGACAATGTAATGCAAACATAAAAGAATATTTGCTTCTGATTTAATTTTCCAACCATTTACATTTTTACCCTCCTACAGACAGAGCAATGACCAACACACACACATATATATGCAAACACATGCACACGCAATTTATCACAATAGCATTGCTATTGTGTCCACATTAATTAAATTTTTATACATTTATGAAGGCAAGTTCAATGGAAAATTCATGCTACTTTTATCAATTCTATCACCATTTTATTCTGTAAGATACATTTTGAGAAACAGACATAATTTTGAATTTACCAACACAACTGAATATTTAATTAATTAAACATAACCTAAAGTTATGCTCAGCTGGGAACACATCATTTGTCAGCTGGTGATTCTTAAAAATAAAATCCCCCAGGCATTCTCCATTTGCTGTATGCTAAGCACTGAGCAAAGAGGTTTACACGTGTTTTTTTCTTTAATACTCATGGTGACCCAATTGTCCCCATTTTACAGAGGCTCAAAGAAATTAAACTCTTTGGGACACAACCATTCTATATGAAAGGGGATGAAATTAGTATCTCTGTGACAATGGAGATAACATAATAAAGGAAAAGGGCATGGGCGCTGATGCCCAACCCTATAAGTCTTCACACCAGATCCTACTCAGCAACTGTGTACCTTGAGGTGATTATTTAAATTCTCTGAGCCTCACTTTTCTCAGATGTAAATGGGTATAATGTTATCTACAAGACAGGGGAGGATTAAATGAGATAATAGACTGCCTTGGCTAACGCCTAGTACATGCCAAGTGCTCACAAAGATAAGGTTTCCCTTACCTTCTGCAACAAAAATTACCTTCGACAATATATCAAGAAAGTAAAAAAGCTCTCCTTTTCCAGTAGAAAGCAGCAGAAATCAGCCATAGTCTGAATTCATCAAACTTGTCAAGCTGTTCACTGTCCATTATTCTTCTTTATTATATTTAAGGCACTTAAAATAATCTCCCAGTGATTTATTCTCCTTTTAACTAGATGCAGTAATTAGAATATCTTTTATGATACGGCAGAGTTTTCATTTCAGTCAAGGTGTGACTGTTTTAGAAAGCCACCGCTCACTGCAGAATACTACAACCCAGAAACTAACTGCTTTTATTCTCATTTTGAATAGAAGCACAAACACAAAATGAAGAGGATACATAGCGTATTTCTATAGCTGAAAGACGAAAATGCTCAAGCACGCAGGAGCCACTAATTCCCAAAATACCTTTCATGAACTGAAAAACAGATACGTATGTTGCCATGGCATTCGGTAAAATTAATACATTTGAAATTTGGATTATGTATGAAAAAAAGTACGCTTAGGCTTTTTTTTCCTTCCCATAAATTTGGCATATAACCATGTTTTAAAAATCAGCCCAATATATATTCCACCAAAATAAAAATGAAGGACAGCAAAAAGTTCAGCATATATTCAGGATCCAAGGTAATGCGGAAATTATGTATTATTACTTGTCAAATGGAAGCTTGCTTCACAATAATTCTTTTGAACATGCTAAAAGCACAGACTATACGTGTGTCAAGATTGCCGTCCTAGCCCTGTCATTAGCTAGCTGGGTTAACCTTGAGTAAGTAATTTAATTTCTCTGGGATTCAATTCCCTCAATTATCAAATGATAACTTCAACGAAAATATTTATTAAGCACTTCCTGTGTGCAAGAACTGTTCTAAGTACTCCATGTACGTTTATTCCCTCATTTAACCCTCAGAATAGACTAGGGAGCTGAATATTATTATCACCCCATTTTCGAGGAAAGAAAAATGAGTCACAGAGGGGTTAAATAACTCCTTCTAAAGCTGCACTCTCCTGATCCAAAGGATTTTGCTTAACTGCCTCACCAGTGTGAGGCTTAGACGAGATGATTCCCAACATCCCTCACAAGAGTAAAATTCCAAGATTCCACGCTTTCTCTTTTAGGAACTTATTTTCTTCTTAGAGATTCTGTGTATCTCCCCGACCTCACTGTAAGTTTCTTAAGGTCAGATCATAATTATACATTTTTATACACATCTACCACAAATGAAGACCAAATTCTGTGAGTATGTTGTAAGCATACTCAGTGCTTTCTAAGTAAATTCCTAAAGGCAGTAGCTGAATCTTTATGAGGCGGAAGTTCATCACCTGTTGCCCTCGGGTCCATAATCTAACAATTTAGAGAAACCAACATACATACCTATTAGCACTAAAGATGAGAATAAGCAAGCAAAAATGATGAGATCCATGCTCAGAGAGCAGATACAAGAGTTTTTTGATAACATTTAAATTTCAGCATATTTCTAGAGAGCTTCCGCAGCAAATAAGACAAACCACGCACAGGCTCATGTGTTATATAGAAGGTGCATGTGCTAGACTGTCAGAGGTAGTGGCAAGTCATGATTACGAGCAAGGACTTGAGAACCAGACCGTTCACATTCAAAGCTGGGCTCAGCCAATTCAAAGCTTAGAAAAAAGCGACTTAGTGTATGTGTGCCTCAGTTTCCTGATCTGCAAAGCAGGGATAATCATAGTCACTACCTCACCAAATGGGTGTGAAGATCACATACATTTCTATATAGAATTCTATATAGAATGTGCTTGGAACTCTGCTTGACACACAGGAAGCGCCACCGAACTATTAACTATGATTGTGTATATGTATGTATCCATACAACTCTCTTCCACATTAGCACACAGATAAATTTTTTGATCATTTATGACCAAAAACATTTACCAGTTTTGTCTTTCAGTCAAACAACAGGTGCCAAGGAAATGAAATCTCACTGTTAAATTCAGTGCTGAGTTGACCCATTCATTTTTTCATTCACCCATGGAGTGAGTAACAATTCAATAACTTCTCTGAGCCAGACAACATACCAGGAACATGGGATACAGCAATGATTCAGGGGACACGGAACCTGCCTCTAAGGAACTTAATGCTATAGCAAGACAGACTGGAAAATAATTTCACCCACAGGTTCTTTTCATGACTTAAGAGTTCCATTCAGGGCTGCACACTGCTTACCACCAATTTCTGTTGTCTTTTTAAATCCAATGTGACCTCCTACATAAAAAGACATTTAACATTTTAAAATACAGATGTCAAAACAAGAATAACTATGAATTACATGTTTAAAAGTAAAAAAAGAGTCATGATGAGCAGTCCCAACAGACGAAACTGTTTTTACTGTATTTGCACAATAATAAATCAACGTTTACAAAAACATCTTCATTGTAAACATTAATAGTGATAATGCAAGCAACTAGGAAACAAGAAGTGGCCAAGTGAGTCTGTCATGGATTATATTTCTACTTCTTTTTCAATCATAGAAGAGTGCCTGCAGAAGGTATAAAGATAAAGTCTAACTTTTAAGAGTCTACAAATAAGGGCCCCCAAATTAACCAGATGCACTGCATGTTCCTCTGATCAAGTATCAGCAACCAAAAGTAGGTGAGAAAAATAATAAATTTTCAGCTTTGAAGGCTATAATAACTTCACCATTATCATTGAGCCCAATATATCAACACAGGCTTTACATTAACAGTCCTACTTTCAAAAATAGACATCGCACCACCATAACATTTCATACTCTCAGTGTTTGGAAAGAATGTCAGAGAAAGCTCCCAGCACGTGTTTCCATCAATCAGAGTAAGTGAAGAGGGGAAAAATGAGGAAAAGAAAGAATGGAGAAAGCGAAGCACGGATGCTGCATTGTGTGGGCTGAGGGAGGATCAAGTTCCAGCTCCTGAGGAGAAACATTCTCCAAAGTTCCATGCCGCTTCCAGACGGATTCCCAACAGCTGTTGAGTCACTAGTACTTTAAAACGCACAGAGCTTTACTACAAATCCACTTTTACAGTTTTTAAACTTCAAACACCTTCCTTGCTGAAGCAAGGCAGACTGTACTGCCATCGAAAAACGCACTTCAGCTTAATTGCACTTTTCCTATTCAATGGTATCAGTATTGTCCTTTTTAAAATATGATGGTATAAAATAATATTCTATGACAGGATTCCTAAAAGGCTATGGCTGAGCGCATTTCAAAATCACATTATAAATTATTCTGTGAATACAATTTCTGTCAAACCGACATCCGCGCTTATATTTACAATAAAACACTCTGATGGGTCAGACTGAACTGGTCAGTTATTTGACCAAATCTATTAAAATGTCTAGTTGTTTTGACATCCTGTAGATCTAGTCAATATACAGCTTTACAGCTAGCCATCTACGAATACCACTGTTATCTATTTATACCCATTGTGTGAAGGATTTAAGGATTAGAAAAGCTTCTAAGAAGGGAATTAAAAAAAAAAAAACAGGTGCAAACTTCTCTAACAAAGCTTTGTCTACACCTAAATTTTCTAAGACTTTCAGCATTTCCTGGGCCATATTTTTGATGCACTCTTTGAAAGAGTTGTGAGAAAACTTTTGCCCAGGGAAATTCAACACAGCCAAAAGAGACTGAAAAACAATGCTATAAAATCCTTGTTTTGTGACCTGCCGCTCTGGGCCCAGACCTCTTTGAAAAAACAAACTGCCATTTGTGCAGTGATTTGGTGATGTATAAAAACAAGCAGGAGGACATAAAAAAACAATTCTGTTTTATCAATTTCGTCCAGAATTTAAATTCCCGTCGAATGGCGTAGCGCTCATCTTCTTGGCCACACAACCAGGGAGCTGAGTGAGGTTTTGTGACCTCAGCATCCCCTTCTCCCCCTTTCAAAAACCCAGTGATCTTCTATGTATTCAGATGAAACTCTTGCTCTGCTCAGTAATTTGAACAAGTCTGAGTGATGCTTAAAAATGTGAATATGTAAAATTTAGGATAAGATGTGAATCCCAATTTCTTGAGATAGAAAATGTGTGAAATGATGTACTGGGCCTATTGTTCTTGGTTTATTTTAAGGATTAACATGTGGATTTATTCCTCTGTTTTCAGACAATTCTGAAAGGGGATCCCAGGGAAGAAGACACTCCATCTAGGTGGTAATCTTCGCTTAGGTAGTAATCTCCAAGCCGTGGTCAGCAACTTAAATGATTTGTAAAATAATTAGATTCTTAGCCGCCCAGGAAGCTTGCCCAGGAGTGGAGTCAGAATAATTTATTATTTCGAGTTCCTCAGAGCATGCTAGCATATGGTGAATAAATTTTGACCCTGAATGATTGCACTGTCCTCAATTCTCATTCCTCTTGCTCATCTCCAGAATATCTTTTTTACTCAATCCAAAACTACTGAGCCAATTGTGAAACTACCTTCTGCCCCTTGCAATAAATTATTAGCTTACTCCTGGCCTGGATGACTCTTCTTGAAAACCAAGAACCATAATCAGAGAATAATCAAGTCCAATAAATCATGCACTTTTCTAACATAACCAGTGCCATCACCGTGAGAACAACTCCTGGTTTCCAGAAGTTGATACGATTTACTGAGGGGCCACTAATGTTGGAAGCGTGAACATGAAGCACTTGCTGGAATCTGCAGATTCTCCAAGTTGGATGTCTAGAGTTTTCTAGAAATCTTACTCCATCTTCTCTTAGACACACTTTCTAAAAGCATATAAAATAAGTTAAATGCTACACAAGACAAACTATTTTAATAATTATTTTCATATCCTCCTCTTATGCAGTAGCATCCAACTTGGTTGCTATTTTCTCTAACTTCAATATTCAAACACTGGTTTTTCTAGACGCCTCAAAGACCCTGATTTTACATGTGGTATAGCATGAGCCCCAGTACCATCCCAACACTATTTACTCTAGTCTCTGGGTCCCTTATTTCACTTCCAACCATATGCTCCCCCTTGCTGATTAGGACCATGGGACTCGGCGGTGGTACGTTACCAAGCTGCCGTTAATTTAGTAGGTACAAATATTTCAGTTACAGCATCTTCTTTGGTGAAATTACACAGGCCAAAAATTTGGTCGTGTGTGTGTGTGTAGCAAAGTGCCACGTATCCTGACTGTGTTATATAAATAATGAAAATTAAATTACAGGATTTAGGGACACATTCCAAACAATCCATTTTACTGCCAACTACACTGGGCTCATGACCAGCTGTGGAGAAAAGAACGTCCCCCTCCTCTTAAATCTTTATGTATCCCTTTTCATTGATTCCAATAAAAACGGACTGAATCAGGTATCTGTTCTGCCCCACTTCCTAAAATATGTGAATCAAAATCATTATGCTTATCTCAAAAAATCTCCTTGTTTAACGTTTAGTGCTTCATAGTTTTCAATGAAACGTCCATTCTCTCCTTACTTCCATGGGACCAAAATGCCCAACACCAAAAAAATCTTTATATGTTACTCTTTAGCATACCCTGAAAATCATTCTTCCCCTCCATAATGTGGCACATATAATCAATCATAGCTAATATTATTAGTTTTTTTAAAAATATGTAGCACTGTGGTCAGTGCTCTAAATGGATTCATTTATTTACTCCTCACAAATCTGTGAAGTAGATACTATTACTCTTGCCATTTTACAGATAAGCAAACTGAGACTCAGAGAGGTAGAGTAACTTTTCCAAGGTCACACAGCTGATGAATGACAGAGCCAGGCTTCAAAGTTTACATTCTAACTCTGGAACATAGCCTCCTACCCACTACTCATGTCCCCTCCAACCTGTATCAAGCATAGTCACAGTTCTCACATTTCCCGTCTCCACAAGAAACTTGCAACGTTCCTTTTGACTCTATTGCTCTTTACCTCTGAGGTGTCTTTCACTGTCTCCCCTGGACACGGATTAACCTTGCACTTCACACTTGACAATTTACTTTCCTCAACTTATTTAAAATACACTTCAGAATATATCTTCCTCCCCAAAACCCTGGAGGAAAAAACAAGATGAGCAAACTAAGATTTAAATGAAAAAGCACAAAGAAAAAAAAACACCTTCTGGCTTCTACCTTTTCTGGTCGGAAAACTGGAAAAACTGTCCATTCTCGCTGAATTAAGCCCTAGGAGGGTTAGAATAAACAACATAAATGGCAATCGCCATTTTCAGTCAGCTCTCAGGAAGTTGATGGTGACATACAAATAAACGAAATTCAAAGGTAATTCTTTAACACACTTTACTTCAACAATCATTACTGAGGGCTTTGTACATGCGAAGCCTCCACTACTTAGCTCCTTCAAATATCTTATCTCACTCGGTCTAGTACCCCCATTTGCTGATACCTCTGTCTCTAACCAGGTCTAGTACCCCCATTTGCTGATACCTCTGTCTCCAACCATGCGGTAGGAAGCTCTGTGAGGTCAGGAACTACTTTGTGCCCATCTTTTCATTCCTTACAGAAATTAGCAGAGTGCCTCACCCTAGTTCCCACTCAGAAATGATGGTTAAAATTAAGCTAAATTAAATCTCTGATACATTGAATATAGCTTATGAATAAGGTCGCTAATATATTATAAATAATTTACATTTAATCCTGACATTTATGACATGGGAAAGACTTTACACCTATCTTAGAAAATTAGCGACCATTATACATCTTTGTCACCTCAAGATTAATGCACTTTAAAATAAATTAATTACTGGTCTGTGACCAATTTTTCAAACATGGAAGAGGCATTTCTTGAGTAATTTCATTCATGTTGCTAACACCGCCTTAAAGTACTCAGTTTTTTTTTAATTGCCAAGAAGAGAAAAGGGCAGACCACAGAACATGCCAGTGCTGAACCTGAAAATGATGCAGAAATGAAACACACAGTCTCAGTATGTCCCAGTAATACTGCTTTATACATTGTTTCATGGGCAAAATGCCACTAAGTGGATGGCTGCAGTTCAACTGACGTGTTCTGCTGCCATCACAGACAGCTGCAGAGCCCCGAGACTGAACGCAGCCTCTCCACTGCAGCTCATTTCATCCATTGTTACTCATAATATGATCTAAAGGAACACTTACAGGATCTCATAGAAAGTTTAAATGTTGTTTGATGAGAATCATTAGATATTTAAATCAGAAATGAATGGCACAGCAAGAGAAGCAATCATAGTCCCCATAAAGTAAGACACAAAACTTCCAGGGTATTCTCTCCACTTGTTCTCTGCTCACATTGGTACTCATGGATGTCACACTAAGATCACAAACCACAGAAGGAGAAAGAATCATAGGTATCAAATCCTGTTTCAGGTATATATTTTTTTCCCCAAGAATTTCCACTATTTAGTAACACAAAAAAGAAGGTTTTCATATGAAAAGACATAGCTCATTTTTACAGAGACATCAAGAAAATTCCACATTTGCCATCAACCAAAGTATCTGAATAATTCGTAAGAAAATGATGCCACCTAGGGCAGTCCTCTTTTGGTAGTTTTGTTGTCTGAACTTCATTCAGGGAACAATGTTTGCTTCTAATAAACCCTAAGATGAAGACTCTCACAGTATTTAACAGGAGAGAAGGCAGAGCAGCATGGAATGAATGATGACTGTGACTTCTGCAAATATATCCTTCAATTCCCAGCAGCACTGTTTTAAAACTGTGCTTTCCATCCGGGTGTATGGACAGAGCACCCTGGAATACACAATGAGACCGGATACACAGCAAACATCAGACGTCTCCTTAAGCTTCAACTTCATGGATATTTTTTGTACCAGCATGCAAATAAATTTCAAGCTTTGGGTGGCAACTGTCAGCCAAGTCTCCGAGCTCCCCGTGTTTATGTATTTACTCTCTGTCTTCAGTTTGGGTGGAAAAGTTTATGAAGCTCTACAGTCTACTGTGTACATAGTGGATCAGTAAATATCAAGAATGAGTAGTATGGTATATCATAATATTCAAAGCTTTCAGTGTGGTGAAGCTAGGGGCTGCTCTCAGCCTCTGTAGATGAAATAAAAGACTTAAAGGCTGTATTAAATATGCAAGTCTTAAAGTAAGCCTCACAGGACTAGGATGTTATAACCCTAGACAATATCAAGCCCAATCCAATGGAATCCAATTTTTCCATTTACTTTATTTTAAGGGAAATAGAAAGAAAAGCGAGAGATGATATTCTGAAGATAAATAAAAAAAGAAGGAAGAAAGGAAGGGAGGGAGGAAGGAAAGAGAGAGAAAGGTAAGTAGGTCTGAGCCCAAAGTATATTAAAGTCATATTATTAAACAAATTTTTGAAAATACATATTTAAAGAAAAATTACAATTAGCTAGTAAATATTTATTAAATTACAAAATATAATGTGGCTCAGAATTTTTTTGAAAGATTTATTGAACAGCTTTAATGACTGAACCCTAAAGTCAGCATAGTATATTGAGAAGATAGAACTCTAATTCCACTTTAAAGGATTACAAGTGTTCTACATTAGACACTTGTGAGTAACACAATTACATTCCGTACTTAACTATCTCAGTAAAATTTACAGATGTAATTTTCTATTCTTTAAATTTTAGTGTGGAATAAGGTTGAGGGGAGAAAGTAGAACATCCATTTTTGGAAGCAGGAAAAATTTTAAGGGGTATATTACAGGTTTTATTAATAAAGAGTACGCATTGAATTCAACTTCCCTATAAATTCTTCCCTGGTTACAGACAATGGAAGGGGTAGGGTCTCCCTCTGTAATCCTATGGCATTTGAAATTCCTACTTTTTATATTCCGCCTTATCTTATATTCATGTTTACTCTGCTTTAAATTAGGCAAGTCACCTATAAGACCTCTTGGAACATGATTTCTTGTTTATAAAACTGAAATAAACAAGCTACTTTTGAGGATCTAAAAGGATTAAAAAATATTTGTGAAAGTACCTCAGAATCCCAATGAAAAGCATGGTTATCATCACACTCTTCTCTGAGGGCTCCAAACAGGGTGGCCATGTGCAGTGATGCATGCACACCTCCAGGGGGCGCCATGCAGCGGCCCTGGCACTACCTGGAATCGAAACATCTCTCCCAGGCCCCAGAGCAGACCATCACACACACTTATCCCCCTATATGGGTTTTTGAGACCAAAGTGAATTCTAAATAAAAGGGACCTAAACCAAAATGTTAATATAAAACAGTTTAGATTAGCCAACAAATAGCAGAGGCTGCCTATTAATACAAAAATCTGATGAGTGACAGGGATCAACAGCAGGGTGTATCTTTCTCTTTCTTTATTCAATTCAAAAATACTTTGGCTTGATATCTTAACTGCAGGTAATTTTTTCCTGATGCATCCTCACACTTTGATTATGTTTAAATAATTCACAAGGAAAAAGATGTTTAGAAGAGCTAGCTTTCCTTTACATTTCCTTCCAAAAATTTTTTTGGCCTTTCATTGAACTTTAGAGGCAAGTGATTGACTAAATCAATCAGCACGTGTTCTTGCGTTACCAACAATTTGTTAAACCTGGAAACTCAACTCCCATGACACAACCTATAAAGACACGAAAACAACACCCTCCAAATTCAAACAATGCAAATATGAAAAAGAAAGCTGCCTATCCAGCCAGTGAAAGCCATCAGTTTGACTACCTGAGCTAGACGCAACTCTCCAGCAGACTGAGAAGTTTCCAAATTAATTTGGTCACTAGTGTATCCACATATCCAGGGCACAAAACACAGTAATTTAATTTAGATGGGTAGAAATCATAAACTGGTAACATTTTCAGAAATTTGACTTTTATCTAATAGAAAAATATTTGGGGTGGAGAGCTCACTGGATAATACTGATGCAGCAGATCTGCAAATGAAGTATACTATACCAAATGCAGCCCCCCGACAACCTGCCTGCTGCATATTTTATGTATACTGTATGCCTTCTCATAAAAATTGTTGTTATCCAATTCCTACGACTCCCAGAATTAAAGCTATAAAACTCCCAGTTAAAACCGAGGTAGAGAGAAGTCCCTAATCCTTCCTTCTCAATATGTTATATCAAATGTCTTTTAGTAACTGCATTAGAAAGCAATTACAGCTTAATAGCTGTCTAAATCCATTATCAGTGTACATTTAACCTTTCAATATTTAAAGATAATATTTAATTTGAGCAAATTAATGGACTGCCTGTGAGACCAAATACATCTATTTAGCCTTTCTGGTTTTCCATCAACGATATTTCTCTTTAGAGACTGAGTCTTGTGACAAGAAGTCTGGTAAAAATGGAGTTCTTTCTATTTGTAGTTTAAACAGATATTAATAAATGAGAGGGCAACGTAACCCCAAATGAGAAGTAATGTCCTTATTAATTGCATGTGTCTTCTACCATTAACAAAGACGCTTTTAATTCTTTGCAGATTTAATTTGTATCATTAATAGTTAAGTGAGCTTATATACCTTTATCTTTCAATGTGATTTCTTTTCAAATTCCAAATTGTTTAATCTCTTTGACTTTAAAAGGATTCAGTGGTTTTCCAGAACAGCATTTTTTTCCACACTGCTCTGTATTTCACATCCCTTGTTCAAGAATAATAATGTTTAAGAACTATGATAATGGCTTTAGCATCTCAGTTATATTTTCAGACTAGATCAATCAGCAAAAACACTACTATAAAAAGAATGTAGCATGATTCCCCAATAGTATTATATTAATAAATGCAAGTAAGAAAGATATCAAGTTAACAATGTAGGTCTTCAGCTATCAATAAGCAAATACAAATTCTCCAATGTACAATTTCATGTTCAAAGGCCTGTTGTATTGAGAATTTCAAAAGGAACTTCTCCCATAGTAAAATAAATACACATATCCATATTACCTTTCTTTTCTTAAATAAAGGTTAAAACCAATCACATTGCTCATTAAAATAAAATTATTGAATCATCTCATTTCATTACTGTTATTCAATTAAAGAGCATTAGCATCTACAAATCTGGAAAACTTAGAGAATTTTGTTGACATCTTAGTCATATTTTGACAGCTTAAAATAATTCTAGTGTGAGTAAAGTACTTGAAGAATAATTTAAAATTCAGCTTGTCCCTGGCCCTTACTACTCCTATTCCCAACTTTATGTAAGTTCCTGCAGTCCCTGAATCCAGGAACAAACTCCTCATCATCCAAGAGCGCATGTCTTTGTCACACCCAACTCGTAATAATGTACCTTCCATCTCCAAAGACCACTCAATCGACTAAGCCATATGTTATGTAACTGCACAGTTCTGTTGGAGGAGGTCATTGAGAAGACCCAACCGCCGGTTGACCCCAAGCTGGACTTGGGCAACTGGAAGCTCCTCACCCCTCCCCTGTCCTTGGAATGTACATTCCGCCCACCGTTCCCATAGCCGGAGTCGTTTCAAGGATGCAGCCTTGAGAAAGGAGAGTGTTATTGGGACCATCTGGACTGTGTATGCGACTGAACCCCATTGAGGCCTCTACATAACTCTTAAGATTCTGGCAGGCGGGTGAGGAGATCTAGCCAACTTGCAGGCACCCAAGACAAGCCTTGTAAGTTCCCTCGCTTATTAAATCTGCCACCTACCAATCAGGAGTGGTCCGCCTCTTTCTTCAGGCTCTCCTTGCCCTCCTTGTTCAGGGGCCAGTTTGCAAACCAACAAATTCCTATTTAGTCCAACAATTTTATTCCTTAGAGTCTGTCATCAGTCTGATTTTTAATACTGCTGCATTATCCAAATCTATGCTTGAGTATCCAGTATGTTTAATTTACCCCAAAACTAATGTGAAAAAACGACCGCACTAATAGGAATATAATGATGATGGCACTCAATTGCATTTTTTTATTTCCTATATTTTATGATTAAAATTCTGAACAAAACAATCCAAAATATATTTAAAATGTCTGTAACTATCACCAAAATTTTTGTTTAGTGTTTCCAAAACATCTAAATATAGTTAGAGAAAATACATTCACATGGTTCAAGAATCAAAACAATTCAAAAAGATATACATTTGGAAGTCTCATCTCCATCATACTATTCTTTAGTCTCTCCCCAATCCTCCTCAGCTAACTGCTTTGTCTTCTGTGGTTTTCTCAAATGCAGATACCACAAAATATAAATGTATATTCCTATTTCCCCCCTTTTTGCATAAAAAGTAAAGCGCCAATTTCTACACCCACATGTCCAGACTGAACTATCACTCTAAGTGGGAATAACTAAAACATTATATGAGCTGGTGGAAACTTAGATTTACGACCAAAATGCAGAGGTTCCATATAAACCACAATAACATCTGTATAACCACCGTATATCTTCCAAATCTAAATACATAGGAAAGTGTTCATTAATCCAACAAAAAGCCAACAAATTAAGAAGTCCACACTGGCATATTTTAAGTGTAGTTTTCCCATTTAAATCTTATTAATTTCAGTTACAGATTATGAAACTGGAAGGTAATCAAATAATGATAATTAAAAGTAGATCTCCCTAGTTAGACGTCTATACAATCAACAAAATAACCCTGAATTACTCAATCCCATAAAAAATCTAAGTATCTCTCCAAGAGAAAATTAACAACACTAGAGTCACACATCCTTAGGTTATAAAATGTATATGGATAAGCCTGAAGGATGTCCTTTTTGCTTAAGAAATGATTTTAGGCCAACCAAAACGAGACTTAAATAGTGACTCATTAAAAGCCAGATTGTTATTGTTGTTATTGTTTTCAAGCAAAGTTCCCATCAAAAGAGATAAAGCCAGGACTTTTTCGTTGGAAGGACATCATTTACTTATTTAGGTCACTCCTAAGTGGTTCAACCAGACTTTATTCTCATTATTCAAAAAAGTAACTTAAACGCATTCTCATATTCATATTCCCAGATTGTGAGAACTGGTTGCTCACTTGATTCTTTATGGCAGGTGAGAAGAGAGAGGGCTAAAGAAAAAGCATAATTTTTTGAGAAAGATGGCGGTAAAGCCATTGAATAGAGATTTCTGGATAAATAAAAAGTATGGTTGTATATATTTCCCCTCTAGAAAAAATTAGCATGATCAAAGCAACCACCAACACATGCCAAACACCAGGCGTTCAACTATGAGACAATCAACATCAAAGCCAAACAGAATGAGTTCCCCAAAGCAAAAGAGAAAAGTAATTGTTAGTTAGACTTCCGCTCGTGGCCATCAGAAATGTTACCTTAATTTGGCCTTAATGACCTATAATCACTTTTAGCATATGGCTTTTAAGACTGCTATTATTCAGCTTGATCTATGGATATAATGGAGCAGAACAGAACTGTGGGTATAATTAAAGTAAGTTCCTGTAAAAGTGGAATATGTAGTACATTGCTAATGTGTAAATGACTAAATAACTTAATTAGGTGAAATGAAGTGCACTTATAACCACAGATACTTAAACCGAATCATGATAATGTTGTGTATACGAATATATTCTTTAAAAAATGTTTATTAACCAAACAGTAGGGCAAAGAAATACAAAGGGACCAAGACCTATAAAATTCACACTGGTTAACATTGGCTCCTGAATGTAAACTGATAAAACACAACCTAAATTATTTTTAGCTGTCAAAAATGTCAAAAATAACCATGGGATTTTTTTTTCTTTTAAAAAAAGCTGATTTTGGTAGCAATTAAACATAAGAATGATCTAGTGCCTTGATTTTGGCTCCAGAGTTTTATTTTTGATACATACTCTCTTTCATATTGATAATTGAGGGATTTGGGGAAGGGGGAGGGATGGGTAAAGGCTGAGTTAAAGTTATACTAGAGGGTGGTTTTGTAAAAAAAAAATAAATAAAAATAAAGAAATCAATCTTTTGTTGTTCTGGGTTTTGCCATTCCACGAATGTAAATAAACACAGCCTATGATCACATGGAAGCACCTTTCCGGTTGTACCAGGAAAAACACGGATGTTAAAATTCACCCAAAAAGGCTGCTCCCTGAAGCAAGATAAAGAAGCAGACAAGCACAGCGGGAAAAGAGTGTGAAGTGCACATGTGGGGCCTTGATTCAAAACACAGCTGCTGGATCTAATTTTAGGCCAACTGGCCTTGTCAGTGTCTCTTAACAAGGAAAATTTCCCCACTGAATATTAGAAGCTGTAAAAAAAAAAAAAAAAAAAAAGCACATAATAATATTCATTAGTTAACTTATCTACACCATTGCTGCTGTTTTATACAGAAAATATGCAATGGAACCGATCACTGAGAAGAGCTTAACCAGTGTTGTGAAGGGTATTTCAAACAAGGAAGTTTTATTCTTGAAGAAATGACCCATGAAGATCCAGAGACAGACATGGGACCCCACAGACGTTTATGCAGCAAGACTATTCACATCTTCAATAAAGGAATTCAAGAATTTGGGAGTACTCCATAGATGAATGTACATAAATGAAAGTACAGATTTTTCTCATCTCTCATAGCAGTGTTAACTGCTAACACTTATTGAGCTCTGACTGTGGGTAAAACCAGAGCTAAGCGCTGTACTTGGAGGAGTGCACGTGATCCTCACAAATCTAGGCGGTAGGTCTGATGAGCAGCACTGTTGTTCTCACAGATAAAGAAATTCTATCAAAGGCTATACAATCTTTTCGGCATCTAGGCAACTGAGAAGTATGGGTATTTACCAGTATTTACCAAGTCTTCTCTGATTTTGCTTTAACCATGTCTTCAAGGAAATTTTAAATATAACAGTTTGGGCACAATCTCATATACTCCCAGGCCCTTAAGTAAATGAAGTAAAAAACTTTCTTCAAGCTTACCAAGAGCATTTGCTGCCACCATTAAGCAGCACAATGGAGCATTTGTATCCTATCGTATCTACTCACTCTCTTTATTTTTCAAGAAGGGAAGCACAGAGAAAGTTTGTAATGTTCATAAAGGGATCTCTAGATCCTTATTCCCAAAATTGCATGCAAGATATTAAATCCTCATGCTGTAAGAATTTTCCTATGGAAAAGTGTCCTATCTTTCATCGGATTCTCAAAGCATTCTGTGGCTCCAAAAGCGTTCCCATTCTCTGGCCTTCACTCCCTGGCCCTGGGCAAACTTTGAACCTGTCACCCCCCACCTGTTCCCATTGCTCCATTTCTAGTCTTGAAGAACCAGCTGTGATTTGCAAAGCTCACAATTGTACACACTTTTCCCTCAGCTCAAACTGTCCTTCAGCTTCTGTATAGAAATTCCCCACTCATCCTTCAAGGCCCAACTGACCCGGCAGTCTCAGTGAAGGTCCTCCAGCACTTACCTCTACTCCAACGATTCTGATTTCCTAGTGGTGCCCTATACATAAACGCTTCTAATGGAGAACTTATCATACAGAAGGATAACATTTTACGTAGAAGTTCATCTCCCTCACTGTGAGTTCCTTTAGATCAAGGACTATGTTATTTATCATCAATTTTTCTATCTCAAGCACACAATCTTTCACATTTGGTGAGGGCTTAATAAATTTGCTACACTAATTGATAAATGAATGTATAAACAAAATGCTATAAAGATAATCAGTTAACAACTCTCTATCTAATAAAGTCTATATGACACAACATTCACAAGTAAGAAAAGTCTCTGTCCATAATCATCTTTACACTTGATACTTATTTACTGACCTATTTATGTCCATCCTGATTCCACAAAGAATTCGATCTACTCCATACAAAATTCTTTCCCATACATGATGTTTTTTTCTGATATCGTTCTTCATTTAGCTTGGGGCTTTAATTTTTAAATAGTTTGTTCTGTTTATAAAAGTAATACATTCTCACCATTACAATAGTATTATTAAATTAAATACATGAAAAGATAAAGAAAACAAATATCACCCATACAAGAAAATATATGACTGTCCCACTTTTCAAATGAATAAATTCACTCGTTGAGATTTACAGTGAGTTGTCATAATGGAGAAGGCCGGGAGGAGAAGCCTATCCTTCTTTACACCTAGGGCTAAAATACATTTCTCTAGACTGAGGGTCTGCCCGCCGTGCCCTCCCCACACCCTGCCAAAATCCAGCGACTGCCTGTTTTTGTAAACAAAGTTTAATTGGAATGCAGTCATGCTCTTTGGGTTACTTGCTGTCCTTTCATGCTACAACAGCAGAATTTATGACTTGTAACAGAGAGTGTATGGCCCACAAAACCAAAAAATATTTATTATCTGCTCCCTTACAGAAGAAGTTTGCTGACCCCTGCTCTACTCTACATCATTCTAGTTTCAGAAACATGTGTTTATGCTCCAGGTCTTTAGTAGAGAAGAATGATTTCTTCATTTAAAGAAAACTGCTTTTCTAGATGCTCCATACATAAGAGGTAAAAAATGGTAAAAATCCATAACATAAGGGTCTGAATATTATTAGCACGAACTTTAAAAAAAAATTTTAGCTTTATAAAATCAAAACATAAAACGAATATTCGAACCAGAATGCTCTGCCAATAACCAAAATATTTAGCAAAGGAAGCAAGAGCCATGGAAGGCACTGGAGAAGCCCTGGGCAGAGAAGTCAGTTCACAGCACTTGCACAGCCCTCCCCCATGTCCCTTCTTTGGTCTGGCCAAAGACACCCTACTTGGCCCAACTCACCCAATGACGCTTCCCAAATTTCAGTTCCACCTCCTTGATTTTTGCCATAACTAAGTACTAACTGAATATTTATTCAACTAAACTGAATATTATCTAACTGAACATCAACCAGTTAATACTTTTCTTTATAAAGAATTAACTTTTTAAAAAACAAAACAGAAAACACAGCTTTCTCCTAAGAATAATATCTATAAAATCCAGGACGAGTTGTACTAGTTGCATTTTGTTGTAAAACATATTGAATCATAGATACCTATCAATAGATATCCAGCCAACCAGACAGAAGACAGACACCACTATCGAAACTTAAAAGATTTCTGTTCTCCAGCTAATAAAAAAATACTCATCGACAATTCAATATTCCATTGTGTCACTTCTCAGAGAACTCAATGGTTCCTTGTTTAACTGTTCTCATCTGTAAACTCAAAGACCTCAGAGGGGTACTCTGGGAAATAAAAGAGTTAGTGAATAAAAAGCGTGATCCATAATGAAATGTCAAAAACGTCATGCCCCCTCCAGAACCAGATGGACATATTATATGATGTGATACATGCGAAAGAATTTGTGACCTGTACTCACCACAGCAATTTGTTCTGAGTTTGCCCAGAGAAGAAATAAGGCAGAATATACGGAAAGAGTTCACATCCTGGAGTTCAAAGACCTAGACTAAACCAACGCTCTGCCCCATACTACCTCTATGGCCTGGGACAAGTCAGGGGATTCTCTGAGTCATGATCTCCTCTTTAGTCACTTGGGGATGACTAGATTTCAGGGCTTTACACAAGATAATGATGTAAGAGTGTCTGACATACGGAACTCAGTGAGTATGAGTTCTCCAATGCCTGATTTGGGCTGATATTTTATCTGGTGACAAATTCTACACGCAAAATGTACGTGAAAATGCAAAAATTATAATATGATCATCAGAAATTTATACGACCTTGAAAATCCAATAAATGAACACAAAAGGAAAGAAGTTTAGTGGTTTCCAATGACAACACTATGACTAAACTTAAAATGAGCATGGTCCTATAGAACTATCATTTCTCCTAAGCAATAGATCCAAATTAAACTACATATATATGTTTACTGAATCATTTATTAAATAAATTTAGTTTATTTATTGACTCAAAAGAAGTTCTAATTTAGAGTGGGACATCAAAGAAAGCCTCTCTGAGAAAATGGCATTTCAGATGAGATCTGAATGGAGTTAGCCAGGCAAAGAGTGAGGGAAGAGGTGCTCCACAGCATGTGCAAAGGCCCGGAATCAACAGAAAAGCTTGGTAAAGTCCATGGACCTAAAAGAAGAGCAATGTAGCCTGAATGTAAAGAGTAGGAGGAGAAGGAAACCACATGAGGTTGTGGGGGTACCTCTAGGATATGCTAAAAAAGTACAGAAGTTATTCTAAAAACACTAGAAGTGTTTATAACAGTGAAAAACACTGAAGTTGGGAGACAAAATGCTCTGTTTGACATCTTCTAAAAACTCACTCTGGTTGCTTTGGAATATGGATTGAACAGGGAAGAGGTGGAAACATGGAGAGTAGGAGGCTACTAGAGTATACCAGACAAGAAATGCTGGTGCCTTCAACTCAACTGGTAAAAGGAGAGGTGAAGAGCAGAACTCCATGATGATTAGATGGGGAGAAAACGAAAGGAAGGGGCGAAGGGGTCCAGATTTTGGTTTAATTAACTAGGTGCATGGTAGTGCCATTCCTAAGATGCAGAAACCTAGGGGAGGCAAATATTAAGAGAAGAGGAGGAAAATCAAATGTAATAGACTGCTAGCTCTACAAACTGACACTGAAAGACACAAATGGTACTGGAGTAACATATGAGAACTGTTATCTTGGAAACAGAAGAGGTGATTTAAGAAGAAAATGTACATGAGAATAAAAGTAAACATGGACAGAATGCCTACTACGTGTTACTACTATGGGTTAAGTGTATGGCAAGTATTATCTTATTGAATTCTCCCAACAACCGTTCCTACTCATTTTACAATAAGGAAACAAGGTCACACTGCTAATAACCGGAGGATAACCAGCCCAATCTGATTCCAGATTGAGGCACTGCATCACACTGTTTCTCAGCTGAAGAGGGAAAAAACGGTCAAGATAAGATCTCTGAGGGACTCAATTTACAGTTCAGGCAGAAGAAGAGCAGCCAGCAAAGAAGAGGAGGAACAAAACATCAGGAGAATGTGGTATAAAGAAGCAAGATGCACAGAATTTCCACCAAAAATAAAGGAATATTTTTTCAAAAGTTGTTGAGAGGTGCAACAAAATAATACTACTAAACATCAAAAAGAGAGAAGTCAGGGAAAAGACAGATGTCCTAGAAAGGAATGGCTATCAACAGCAGACTTCTCGTGAGTTGCAATGACTGAATTCAGAAGACAGCAGAAAAATAAAACCGTCAGAGTAATGAGAAAAAATAAATGTCAACCCGGAATTGTGTGCTCTGTAAAATTATCTTTCAAGAAGAATAAGGACATTTTGGATCAACAAAAATATAAGAGTTGACCTTCAACATCCCTATACCAAAAAACTTCTCCAAGATATACTTCATCAAATATGAAAACGATTCCAGGAAGAAGGTCTAACCTAAGATGCCAGAAAGTTTTGAGCAAAGAAATTAGTAAACTAGGAAATCTAAATGCTGGCTATAAAGTAACAATATCTAATTTAACAGAAAATATTTTAAAACTCAAAACAAAAATACTCTAAGTAGGGAGAAGAGCGATGGAAAGAATGGTATTCTACGTCCTAAAATTGCTTCAAAGGAGAGTTAAGACTATAGACAAGCTTTAGTCTTTGTCAGATAACCAGCCAGAGTAAATCTCAAAGGTAACCACTAAAAAACAGAAGTAAATTCCAAACAATGAGAGAGTAAAGTGAAACAAACAAAACCTTAATTAATTTCTTTAAAAGAATGAGAGGAGGGAATAAAAAGTGTATAAGACAGAATACAAATGGAACTCCAGAATTTTGATGACAGTAATCACAGAGCTACTATGTTTGACAATCCCAAGAGGCACCATTCACGTCGTAGTCCATGTAAGTGACCTGAACCATAGTACAAAGAAAACATAAATACACAATTTGATATCCGATTAGATTAAGATTAAAATCCAGCTGTAGCTGGAATACCTAAAACATAACAACAGGGATGGGATAAATAAAGACTAAAAAATAGATGCATAAGACAAACATTAGCCAAAAAGAAAGTGGGTTAGCTATACCAACAGCAGATCAAATAGATTTTAAGACAACAGAGCAGAATGAGGATGACCACATACAAAGTGGATAAAGAGTTTAATTAACCAGGAATATCTAGTCATTCTACCTTTGAATGCATGCTATAACACAATTTCAATATGTATAAAGCCAAAACAGGGAGAAATTTGCAAAGTCACCATCATAAAGGATTATTTCAATCCACTTCTCTCAATGACAGTACGTCAGACAAAAAAAACATTAGTAAAGGTATAGACGATTTTAAGGCAGAACTAACAAGATCTAAATTTCTGGACACATGGACCCTTCAACTCAATTATAAGAGAATACACAGTCTTCCTAAGCACACAATGGAACATTTATGAAAACTGATTAATTAAAACTGACAATAATGCAAGTCTCACAAGAACCAAAGAACTGTAGTCACATAGAACAGTTCTGACAACAATTAAATGACATCAGAAGTCAATAATAAAAGGAAAAATAACACATTCACCTGTAAACCTTCTAAGGCACCAATAAAGACTGCAAGGGTCAAAGAAGAAATCATAGCGGAAACTCTACAATACTCATAAACAAAATATGATGAACATGTTACATACTAAAATCTACGGAATACAGTGACAGCAGTACTTGGATGGCATTTTACGGCCTTATGTTTTTATATTAAAAAAAAATAAATGATGACAACTTAATGAGCTAAGTGGTCAACTTAAGAAGTTAGGAAAAACTCAGAACACACCCAAAGCAAACAGAAAGCAGGCAATAATAAAGACCATTTTCTACTTTAATGAAGTAGAAAATGAACACAATAAAAAAAAATTATACAAATGTTAAAAAAATAATCCACAAAGCCAAAGTTGCTTCTTTTTGAAAAGACTAATAAATGAGAAAAACTTCTACCAATCTTGAGCAAGGAAAAAATAAATAAAATCAGGAACGAAAAATGAAACAATTATAGAGTTAACAGAGATTAAAAAGGTCATAAGAGGGGCTGGCCCAGTGGCATACTGGTTCAGTTTGCACACTCTGTTTCTGTGGCCCAGGGTTCACAGGTTCAGATCCCGGGCATGGATCTACACACTGCTCATTAAACCATGCTGTGGTGGCATCCCACATACAAAATAGAGGAAGACTGACACAGATGTTAGCTCAGGGACAATCTTCCTCAAGTAAAAAGAGGAAGATTGGCAACAGATGTTAGCTCAGGGAGAATGTTTGTCACCAAAAAGAAAAAGGTAATAAGAGAATACTGTGAATAACTTTATGATAATCAATTTAAAAATCTACATAAATGGGACAAATATTATTTACATCACTATATAATTTTATTCACATATATAATTTTAAAACTATCTGGAAAAGAAAGTACAATTCTCATTCATAATACCTTAATATTTAAAAACTGTATAAGTGATTTAAAATCATCTCACACCAGACTCAGATAGTTATACAGACAAGTTTTACCTAATTTCAAGGAACAGACTATTTCAGCCTAATAGAGACTCTTACAAAGAAGACAGAGTGGAAATATTCCCTTATTCATTCTACAGGTCACTATAACCTTGTAGTCAAAACCAGACAAATCAAAACCAGAGAAGAAATATTACATACCAATCTTAGTTATAACCACACGTGCAAAATACCAAAGAAAATATTAGAAAACTGATATTATTTTTTAAAGTCATAAAAATCCATATTTTTACTGCTATTATTTTTAAGAGAGTAATAAAAATACATCATGACCACATTAATTTTATCCCAAAAATGCAAAGGGAGTTTACCAAAGGGAAAAACATAAATGTCACTCACAACATTAACAAATTAAAGAAGATAAAAAAAATATAATTCAAATATACATAGAAAAAGTACTTGATAAAACTCAATACTCATGATAAAACTCTTAGCAAAATACGTATGGAAGGAAATTTTCTTCATGAAATATCTACCAACATCAATGTCAACAGTGAAAATCAGAAAAAAAGACAAGGATGACCACTATTGCTGTTTCTATTTAATGGTGTACTTGACATCCTAAATAGCACAGTAAGATAAGAAAAGAAAAAAAAAAAGCCAGGTATAGGGATTTCAAAGGAAAAACAACAGAATTGTCATCATTCACACATATTATAACTAGCTATAGGAACAATTCTAAAGGAAACACAAAGACATTTTTAGAATTTAGCAAGAATAAGAGAGTTTAGCAATATGGCTGAATATGAAAATCAATACACAAAACTCAATAGCATTTATAAATACCAGCAACACACAACTTGAATGTTTAATTTAAAAGAAAATGCCATTAACAACAGTAACAAAAAAATTAAGTACCTAAGAATAAACCATCAAGAGATATGCACAACCTCATGGAGAAAATTATAAAACTTTATTTTGAGATATCAAAGAAGACCTAAAGAAATGGAGAGATACATGAGTGGAGATAGTCATTATTAAAAATATATTAATTTTTGCCAAATTGATCATTAGTTTCTATGCAACTTCAATAAAATTTCTAAAAGGCTACAAAAGATCGTGACAAGCTAATTGTAAAATTTCTATGAGAGAACATCGGCCCTCAAATAGCAAAAGTAAATGTGTACATACGGGACTTGAGAAGGAAGAGGAAGGACTTCACCTACCAGATACCAAAATGTAGAATAAAACTTATTATAATGTGGTACTGAAGCAACCATAGACAAACTGGCCCACAGATTAGAACAAAGGACTCAGAATGAAAGACCCTTACAAACATGGAAATTTACAACATTACAGAAATAGCATGGTGAATGCCTAGAGAAAGGATGGAATTTTCACTAAAAGATTCTAGAACAAATGTGTACCTTAGACATTTATGGAATTGGACCTCTACTTCCTACTCTACGAAATCTATGCCAATTGTATTAAATATCTTTATGATCTTGTGGTAGAGAAGAATTTTCCAACCATGACATAAAATGAAACATGAAAAAGGAAAAAAATAATAATTTGACTACATTAAATTTAAGGTGTTCTGTTCATCAAAAAGGTCATAAAGAGGGTAAAAAGACAGGTCATAAAATAAGAGAAGGTATTTGTAGCATGCATGACTGAGAATTATTATCCAAAAATATATCAAGAACACCTAGTAATCAATAAGAAAAAGAACAACAACTCAGTATAAAATTGAGGGAAGGGGAAATTCCACATAAGAACAAATTTGAATGATAAACGCATACAGAGATGCTAAACTTCATTAATTATCAGGGAAATGCAAATTAAGACCACAGTGAGATACATTTTACATTTGATATTTAGATCCCACCTAAGATATTTAACACCAAAGGCAGGCAACACTATGCATCAGTAGTTATCTTTTACACTGTCCATGGGAATGCACATTGGTAGAAAACTTTGGAAAACAATTTGGCACTATCTTGTCATGTTGAACATTCACGTACTCTACAACCCAGCAATCTGACCCATAAATATCTACCCTCCAGATATCAAAAGAGATGATCAAGTGTGCATCAAGAGATGTACAGGAAAGTGTGTAGTTCCAAAAAATGAGAATCAGTTCAACGATTTGCCAACTAAACAATGCGGAAGTAAATTGAGGCATATTCACTAGCAGTGAAAATGAACTAACACCACATATAACAACATGGAGAAATCTTCAAAATGTAACACTGAGTAAAAAAAGCAAGTACCACAAGACAGTATAAGAATAATAATATTTTTATAATCCTTCATCAAGTCAACCCAAACAACATATTGTTTAAGGATAATATATACATGTCATAAAACTACTTTAAAAAAAACAAGGGAATTTTTACCTCTGGCAGGGAAGATGGGCAAAGTTTCAGATACTGTTCTAGTTCTTATTTCGAGCGGAGGGGCCACGGTCTTCACGCCATCATTAAGCTTCGTAATTTACATACGCTACATATATTATTTGGCAGGTGTCAAACATTACATGATAAAATATGGTTCAAAATATTTGGTTGGGGTTAGACTTAAAAGAATACGGGAGGAAGGGATACAGAAGCAGTCAGTGGAAGTCACTGGAGACAACAAATCTCTTGCTTCATGTGAAGGAAGGCTAGAAAGAGGGCTGTGCCCAGAGCGGGATGGGAATGAGAGGGAGAGATCTCCTTTTGTTTTATTTTTAATTACAAAATATTTCAAGCATAGAGCTGTCAACCATTACATTCTACCATTTTTTTCTTTCCAAAAAAATAAAGCGATTGCAGATACCGTGGAAGCCCTCTGTGGGCCCTTCCCACCGCAAAAGGAAGGTAACTATATTTCATTTTATTTTCTAACTGAGAGTTACGAACGCATGCCTAGATGCTGAAGGAATTCTCCAGGAGGCAGGAACAACACGTGACCCATGTCCACTTACATCACATTCCCCTATGTACACCCTCACCAGCAGGGCACATGCTTTAGGAGTTTTCCGCTCGGCGCAGATGGTTCTATGCCTCTCTGCTTTCAGCGCCCTTCTGACAAGGAACACACAGAGCTCTTGGGTCATGGAGCCAAGTATTACTAACTGGCATAGATATCAGGATTCAACCCATACCCACAGCATTACCCCAGTGCTCTACTAGCTGGGGTAAGGAAGGAAAGGAGGGAGAGAAGGAGGGAGGGAAGACGAAAGGAAGGTAAGAAGGAAGGAAGGAAAGGAAGAATGAGGGAGGGAGGAGGGTGGAAGTGGGAGGGAAAAAAGAAAGAGACAGAGAGAGAAGGAAGGAGAGACAGAGACAGAGAGAGAAAAGGAAGGAAAGAAAGAACGAACGAATGATATTTTTTCTTCAATTTGAACAGTAAATATACAGAAAGAATGGTGACATTTTTCCTAACTAAAATGGACTAACAAACATTGGTTTGAGAGGTGACTCCCAATAGTCAACAATAAGATTAGTGAGAAAATGGAGGGGGAGAGAGACAGACAAAGAGGGAGATGGTCAGATGAAATAGGAGGCAGACAATAGAAAAGACCAAGGATGGATATTAGCTGGGATTTGTAAAAACAGGAAGCTTCATTTTGTTCCTAATCAAAAGTTAACAAACAATTTTCCCCCATGGGCCACCTCAGACAAAACATAATCAACTAACAGTGTTTTGATCTCAGACAGTATCTCATATAAGCCAAACCTCCCTCCTAAAATTCCCCCATAAAGAGGCTCAGTATCATCCTGTGGATGTGTTATCTGATGTCTGACCACAGGTACTCAATGAATTCAATCCAACAGGTTTAACTAAACCGTCACAATGTTTACTGGTAAAAAGAACATACGCTCTAAGAAGCCTAAATAGTGCATAACTGGGGCCGGCCCGGTGGCGGAGCGTTAAGTTCGCACGTTCCGCTTCTCGGCGGCCCGGGGTTCGCTGGTTCGGATCCCGGGTGCGGACATGGCACTGCTTGGCAGCCATGCTGTGGTAGGCGTCCCACGTATAAACTAGAGGAAGATGGGCACGGATGTTAGCTCAGAGCCAGGCTTCCTCAGCAAAAAGAGGAGGACTGGCAGTAGTTAGCTGAGGGCTAATCTTCCTCCAAAAAAAAAAAAAAAAGTGCATAAGTACTGAAGACCATCAAATCAGAAGGAAAAGCCCCTTTTGCCTTGTTCTCCCACTTCCATCTTTGCATCCTCTCACAACAGAATTGCAAAATCAATCTACCACTTTTCTCGGAAAATAAAAAGCACTTCTCTGGCACTTGGTTGCTAAAAAGACAGTGGATATCACAGGGTAGCTTAATTAGGTCTCACAGTTACTGTTAGAAGGTATAAAGCAGGGGCCGGCCCGGTGGCACAGCGATTAAGTTCACACATTCCGCTTTGGAGGCCTGGGGTTCACCAATTCGGATACCCGGTATGGACATGGCACCACTTGGCAAGCCACGCTGTGGCAGGCATCCCACATATAAAGTATGTGGCAGGCATCGCACACATAAAGTAGAGAAGATGGGCACGGATTTAGCTCAGGGCCAGTCTTCCCCAGCAAAAAGAGGAGGATTGGCAGCAGATGTTAGCTCAGGGCTAATCGTCCTCAAAAAAATGAATAAATAAATAAATAAGTTAAAAAAAAAAAGGTATAAAGTATAGTTGATTTGCAAGTTATAGGAAGTTTCACATGCAAAAAAAAGCAAGTACCCACTATGAATGGTCCCTCTCTAGTCGGCTGAAGTTATAGATTTCAAATCAGGTCTACAGTCAATTTTCCAACTTCACCACTCACCATGTCGGACCATGTCTCTCACCTGGATTTCTGCAGAAACCTCACATCTGGTTTGGCCCACTCATACCGACTACCCTTGAGGGCTATGTTCTGGGCTGCAGCGAGATTCCCAGGCACAAATCTGATCATAGCAACTGCACAGGCTCCCTATCATTCAGTCTTGCATGATCTGGCCCCTACCCCTCTCCCTAGCCTCGGCTCAAACCATGCTCTAGTCTCCTCCCCAACCACCACGCCCTGCTCTCTCTGCATGGAACCTATCTCCCCAGCCCACTTCACTCCCCATACTCCATCGGACCTCAGTCCAGGTGTGCCAGCCTAGGGAAGCCTCGCCTGACTGCTCGGCTTAGTCAGATATCCCTACCACAAACCTGTCTGATGCCATGCACTCCTCCAATGCCAAACATAGGACAGGGACATTCCTTCGCTTGATTCTTGAGTTAATGTCTGTCCCCCTCATTTAGTCAATGCAGGAACATACCTGTCCTGCTCATCATTTTATTTACAGGACCCAGCACAGCATCTGACATGATAAGTGCTCAATAAATAATTATCTAATTTTAAAAGTAAATGAATAATTTTACTGCATAGAAGTTTAAAAATAAATATTAAAAAATTTAAGTGTGGGAATAAAAAAGATAAGCCATGCACACCTAGTGCGCCTGAAGTAAATGTGCACTATCTATAAATCCAAAATTTTAATTTCCACTCAAAAAGGACAAATGGAACATAATTGTCATTGCCTCCCAAAGAGTCTATGGTACTAAACCTGAGAGTACATTCATAACAATACTCTTCCAGGTCCAATTTGCATCACCATTTGAATCCATTCTCCTTTCTTCATATTCACGCAGAAGTAGACATGTGCACAGATTCTAGGATTTCTATGCTTCAGTTGGAAATGCGAAGTCTGCACTTAGTTATATTTGAAAGGTGCCTCCTAAAGAAGTCTAATTCTGTATTTCCACACCACTTATTTTAAAAGTACTTTCTGATTGAATCATTGTAGAACTTTTACCTAACAACAGCAATATTGTGCTCCAATTGCAATGCTGAAGTCGAAATTTTTTTTCTTCTTTATATCACCGTAGTATCTAGCACTATAAATTGTCTTGGCTCTCAAAAAACATTTACTGAGGGGCCGGCCCCGTGGCCGAGGGGTTAAGCTCACGTGCTCTGCTTTGGCGGTCCAGGGTTTCACCAGTTCGAATCCTGGGCGGGGACATGGCACCGCTCATCAAGCCATGCTTAGGTGGCATCCCACATGCCACAACTAGAAGGACCCACAACTAAGAATATACAACTATGTACCAGGGGGCTTTGGGGAGAAAAAGGAAAAATAAAATCTTAAAAAAAAAAAAATTTACTGAATGAATGAACAAATGAGTAAATGAAAGTTAATAATTCTCAATAATTCTATTGTTACTCCAGTGAAATATATTCACCCTGAAAAAAAAATAACATGATGTGCATACATCCCTGTCACTCTTCTGAAGCTTTCAACATTCTTTAAACAATCGGGCTTTAATAATAATGGAACTTTTTAAGTAAAATTAATTAATTAAAGTAATGATGGAATATTTCTCACCTTATCCAATTCTATTAAAATTACTACAGATTCAAGTGTAGACCATCCGCAGAAGTGGGACACCGCAAACATACAGCCCATGCAAAAGAGAAATAGTTCAACATGGGCCGAAAAGATAAATTGAAGGATAATAAGCTAATAAAATCAGGGGAAAATACTATGCGAAAGAAAAGTAACCCCATGCCTAAAACTAACTAGATAAAAAATCACAGTGACCACAAGAGAAGAGAAAAGCATTCAATGGTTTGGGACATCAGTGGACAGTGATGTTCGAGAAGGTACACAACAAAGAACGATTATTTGAACAAGGATTGGAATTGAATATTGCTTGGTCTCTCTTTCCAAAATTACAAAATTAGGTTATGTATGAAATTATATATTCAATCTTGAAATATTACTACCACTTGATGACCAAATTTTTTCTCGCTGAGTTTAAAGCTGTAAGGGTGCAAAATATTTTAAATATGAATCCCTTATTTTTGAAAGTGAAGAAGCTGTTTTGGGAATACATAGGTTCGTAAAGGACATTGTTAAAAATGGGTCTAGAATATTCTGTTTGTCATAAAAATCTTGTTTATACTCTGTGGCAAACACAATCATTCATTAATAAATTCTTCCTAAGGCTATTTCAATCATCACTTGAATTTTTGGCTCCTTGTGGAAACTGGAAGATGTGCTACTTTGAAATACCTGGAGGTCACAGAGAGAAAGACACTTTAATCTGAACTCATCAATACTTGAGGAGAGGATGGTATATATATATATTTTTTCCTATTTGTGATGTAATTATGATAGATTTTAGCCAAAGGTATATCTAGCCACTCCATAATTTTCTTACAAACATTATATAAGTTTTGGCTAAGATAACAATATCTTTGAAAAAGTTTTTTAAATGCATTTCCACATGGGTTATATGGCAATAATAACTACATTTCCCTACTCGCTTTTGAACTAAAAGAAGTGGAACTGGCAATGGTGATGGTAATAATAATAATTGTTATTAAAATGGTGAATTTTTGCAATCTGAAAATATTTTTTAGTATAAAACCCCTCGTGAAGTGTCCTAGAGAGTTTCAAATTATTTTCTCAATTTTCAGATGCAGGCTTTGAGGTTCTAATCATTTTGTCAATACGAACAGCTAGTTAGCAGCAATATTGCAAAAGAATCTAGGTTTCCAGAAATCAGTTAAACAAATAATCTTCTCCAAAGTAGCTATCATTTTGGCTCAAGAAAATTTCCATTGCTGAATGGTATAATAGGAAGCGTTTGGAACTGGGGACATAAAAACCTTGATTTCCATCCTGACACTACACTAAAAACATATGCTTCGGGAAGGAAACTAGATTATAATCTCTAACACTCCCAAGAAAACCCAAAATCAGGAAAGAAAGAAAAAGGACATCCAAGATAGAGATGTTTGCCTGGAAGTCACCGCAGATACCTAGACCAGAGTTGACTCCACCACAGGCTAAGGAGACTTTCTTTCTGGTGCTCTTTAATCTACCCTTTGCAGTAGCCTTCCTTCCTCTGTGCCTGGTACACAGTGATCTTGACATAAAATGCTCAGTCCCAACATCCCCATGTCGAAATCCTATCGCTCCCCTTCCAGGATCAGAGTCGATTTGCTCATTGAAGTCTTCATTATTCATTTCCCCCAGCAAGAAATAAGTTTTTACTTATCTAAACTCCCACAGCATGAATGACACTTGTCTTCTGGACACTGAGTATTAATTATGTACGTGGTTTTCTACTCTTTTCTGTCAGAATACATACCCTCCCAGGGCAGGACCTTTCTTGCACAAAGGGCTCTTCATCCCACAACTGCTAACACAGGGGTTTGAACATAGCATGTGCTAAAAGTACATATTCCATGATCCATCAGTAAGAATTATGACAGGTAGATAAATAACTAGCTAGACAGATACAAACAACACCCAATCTCCACTGCCAACAGAGTAAAACCAAGGGGCAAAATGGAAGCTCTGTTACAAGCTCCAGACAGTGATAACAATAAATACACCTTCCTAAACCATTCCCTATCCATTTTTACTCATCTTAAGTGGATATAAAAGTAATTACTGACCAGGTACACCAATTTGCATGTTTTTCATATCTGCTCTGCAGCATCTTATACAATATGAAAACCAGAGTGTCCAGAGCTATCATTTCAACATCCTCCTGCATAGATCTTTTCCTAATTTAACAGTCCTCTAAATACCTCTTATTTAAGCCTTCACTTGAGAAATTTGAGATTAAAACCCTTCCATTTGGATGCTTTGCAATGCAGCTGAGTAGCCCAAAAAGGAACGTTTAAATTAATGGAAGATTAAAGCAAGAAAGAACATTCTAAGAGGTATTCTGTAACGGGGCTTTGTCACCACCTTCTCTGTTTTATTGGGAAAATAGTCTTTTCCCAGGGGACTGCAAGTTTATATGCCAACCATCAGTCCAGTTTAACTATTCAAAGTTAAAAATGTCAGAGAAAAAGAAAAGTTTGTAATGGAAATGCTGACATGCCATGAAGTAAAGAGGCACAGGCAGGTGCTCCTGTAACCAGGGTCATAACTCAATCAAGCTGTATTTTGACGTCATCTGTTACAGAAAAAAGCCAAATGGTTTATGAACAGCACCAGAACCCCTGAGATTAAATTACAGCCCCGATATTTAATCATAGGTCTTACTTTGTTATTTTTAATAACACAATACATTTTAACAGTGATTCGTCAACTGCCTTAGCCAAATTAGAACACGTGATGACAAGTGAGCCGGATTACAATGTCCATCCCTCACAATCTGGGTTTTTATTATTTTTTCAGAAATGGTAAATTATACAAGTTTTCCTCTTCTTAAGAAACATACAGTTGGTACAAACGGATTGAGTCCAAACCTTAATTAAAAGCAGCATGGGGTCCCTGACCAGCGGGTCAGGACATCTGTATTTGTGTCCTATTAGAGCCAATAACCAACTGTATGATTTAGGCAAAAGACTTTTAACCCTCCCAAACCTTGGCTCTTTACCTAAGAAACAATAGAGCATCTCTAAAGTCTCCCGTAAATCTGAATTTCTCAAAATTCTTTGTTTGAAAAACAAAATTTTGTAGTTTTTTGGGGATGCCCCGAAGATCTAAGTGCAAAATTTTTATAGCTGAAAAGTTGATGAATTTTTAATTCAGTTAAAATCACTCTGATCAAAGAGGCATTCTAGTACATGAGAATCTGTAAGCTAAAATTTTTAGAGGCAACATCATCAGCATCAGCAAATGAAACAGGTTCTTTAAAAAGTAATGTACAAATACTGCTGAACGTGTGAAGGTTTGTTTGCAAAACAAATCAATACAGGCACCTCCGACAATGGAGTGCAGTTAATAAACTACGTATCGTAATTACCACCAATGGCAGTCTAGAAAGTCATTCATTAAATGTTAATTGTCACAAAAAAGTACAAAAGCATCCATTTGAACAATCGCGTGGCTGCACCTTTAAATAAAATACTTTCTTACAGCCCTGAAATTCATCCATATAAACTGATTTTAAACACACCTGGGTATTTGATATGCTGATTAACTGGGCCTTTATTTATTTTTGAAATGAAAGTAAACATGACAACCTTTTTCAACACTTTTGCTATTCCTGTGAGTCTGACATAAAAAATATATATACATATAAATATTACTTATAACAAAGTGTTAACCAATCTTCTCTAAAGATTAAATTGCCACTTTTCTTCCATCTCTCTCATAAGCACTAAGCGACATATGGTCCAAAGGTATCCACCTAAAACTCATGTGCATATCTTATTGCTGAGTCTAAGTGGGCTCACAGATTTAGAAAATGGATAATCCACATGTAAGCTTATAAATTTGGTGGTCGATTTTGAAAATTTTATTCAGAGTAATAAGAAACCAGTAACAAAAATAACCTTTAAAAAAACCCTATGATGTGTTTTACCTTACTTTCTCTAATACTGAGCACTATCTAATTAACTTGAAAGAACACCTGGTCATAAAAAATAGCTCATAAAATACAAAAGATAAGGAATGGGGAGGTTTTTTTGTTTCTGTCTAGCTTCATTTTGATGCTATGTCTGTGCAAGATCTGACTTACTCAACATATAGATATAAATTCTAAAGGTTTGGCCAAGAACATTTTGGTTCAGGACTTGTAAACTGAAGAGCATTTCAAAACACACCATGTTCCTTATTAGGCAACTTAAGATCTGTTATCTTGGCTTATGGGAACAGATCTAAATAGTATCATAATACTAAACGTTGAAAATCACAGGCCTGGGGCCACCAGGACTCAACTCTACGCCTTGGACGAGGTTGCAAACTTCCAATATAAAATGTAGTTTACCATTAGGAGTAAATGTTTGATCTGCAAAGCTTACAAAATTACTTTGTTTATCATAGCAGATGAAAGCAAAAAGGAATAATTTTAAGCTCAAAACAAAACTGTTTACATGACAGTCTTTACTGCTCCATGATTCTAAGCATTTAAGACAGATTCGAGCAATTAACAGCATAAACTTTCATTACATAGTTCTATTATATATGTTTATGTGACTTAGCTGTTCATCTGTTATTTAAGTGATTTCCTCATTACAATAGTAGGGTGAAGATAATTTGCTGATGCTGTCAAAAATGTTAAGCATTTCAGTCTCAACAGATCTTGGATCCCCACGCTTGTTTAATGCATTTTATTTACTTAAGCCAGTGTCAGATAGAGTACTGCTTTTGCCTTCTGAATTTAGAAAACGCAACATTTTAAGCACATGTCTGGTAATAGACATATCAAAACTTCAAAATGGCTTATTTTAGTGATGCAGATAGAATTTAGGATTATTGTTCTTGAATATTAAGTTTCAAAGATCTAACAATGAACTGCAAAACTTCTTTTATAAAGACAGGAAATCTTTATTTTTTAGATATTAACAGAGCATGTGTGGTTATCTCAACTTTTGGTTTGACTAGGTATATAAAAATAATTGAAAACAAAATATTTTCACTGGTACCCATGCAGACTGTCAACTTACAATTGAACAAAAGCACAACTTTGAAAATATCTACCATATTTTCTTTGCAAAAATTAAAAAATAATAATAATATGAGAGAGACGTACTAAGTCACATTGAAACCCTAGATAAATTAGAAAGCTAGCTTATTTGGATACTAAAGCAGGAAAAATAATGGGTGTGGTTCATGTTATTATCTTAAATATGTTTTTAAAAAATGCTTATCTACTCTAAAGATCAGGAACAGTATTCTATTCCAAGCCTCAATAAGACATTTTTATGCCTATATAGTCTTGAAAAAGATAACCTATATCTGACTCTGCGTGTGTGCGCATGCATGTGCATGTGTGTGTGAGAAAAGAACCTGGCTTTAAAACCTAATTCATGACTGACTGCTCAGAGGAAGCTGTTTAACATTTCTAAATCTCGGTTTCCTCATCTATGAATTGAGCATGGTAGTCCTTGCATCTCACCGGGTTCTTGCGAGGATTAAAAAAATACAATAAATATAAAGTGCATAGCACACCACTTGGCATATTAAGAAGCGCTTTAATTTTGTCAGTGGCATGCCCATCCACACTCTATTATTCAATCTAACAACTTGCAAAGAGTCACAGGGGAGATCAGACAAGAGAGAATGACCAGTAATCCAAAATTTAGCTCCAAATCTTAAAAAGCCTTCAAAGGACACAGGCAGAAGCAATTGTAAGCATAAATATCAGCACAGGAATCCTGACACCTCATTATGCAACACCAATTACAGAAAAACAGAGTAGTGAAACCAATGTTATTCCAATAAAGAACAGAGAATTAGCAAATCAAACCTTGTGTTTTAGAATAGCAAATAAAGGCACAGTTTAGAACCTCCTTCACTTGGGCCTCAGTTTTCTTTGACTGTACAATGAAGGCACTGGGCTGTATATTTCTAAGGGGTTTCTAACCCCCAAATTCTATGA
Source organism: Equus quagga (assembly GCF_021613505.1). NCBI lineage: Eukaryota > Metazoa > Chordata > Mammalia > Perissodactyla > Equidae > Equus > Equus quagga. The sequence goes on along the minus strand of NC_060275.1, from coordinate 20,852,367 downwards.
TTCTAACATAACGGGTTTAACGCCACTTTACTTTTTTTTTAACCTATTAAATTACTCTGCTCTTTGCAAAAGCCATACAACCATTATGAATTGTACTGTAATAGTAAGGCTGTTTTCAAACACACACACAATTAAATAACTGTTCAACAAATACCTTTAAGGGGAGATCAATTTTTTTTCACGCCATAAGCATGAACTCAAACTAGTACAGATGGAAATTGATTCAGGATGCTGACCATTTGAATCTCGTCTGTGATACAAAACTACCCGCTGGATTGATTTTTCTTCTCACTGAATTTACTAAATTGATGCGTCGTTTTGGTGTCATGTGGATATAGGTGAACTAACTTGAATGAACGTCAAGAAATGTTTTTCCTGTTCCAGAAATGACCATGACAGGGATGTGGTGTGTTTTACTGCTGCTCTTAATTGTTCAAACACCCATTCATTTGGCAATCTTTAACAACTGCTGAACACCTTAGTAAAACTAAACAGTTCCAGGGAAAAAAGCTCAACTTTTACACTCAGAGAGGAAGATGTAGTGTCCGTCACAGACTAACTGTAAATACATGTAACAGATGTGACCAGAGCTGTTCTTGAGTACAGATCATTTTAGTGGCCCAACTTTAAAATTACTTTTTAAAAAGACACCAAAGCTAGTATATTTCTCTTTTGCTCACAAAAGACTCAAAGGTAACTCAATAAACTGTATTTTTGTTATAGCAAAAAATTAAGCCCTTATTCATCAATAAGTTATAGACTCTAGGTGTCTTTTTTTTTCTTTTGGTAACTCTGCCATCCTACTTTTTAATGAGAATAACTTTCCAATTGTCCAGGCATGTGGATGCTTTTAGTTTGTTTTAAGATCAATGATATAATGGATATTAAATCTCTTTGCATAAGTTTCCACATAGGTTACAACTATTTCTTAAAAATAATTCCAGAGCCCAAATTCTCCCTGTTAAGGTCATCGAAGCTCTGAACCATCATGGCTGAATTGTTTTAGTGCTCTCTGCTGAACACCTGCAAACATCAAACAAAAACTGCTGGTCCTTTCCTGGGTTGACAAAAGCCTTTCATGTGAAAAATGCTCCCTGGGAATGTCAGGCTGTAGCTCAGGTTACATTCCATTCTCCCTAGCAGCCTCCCCATTTCTTAAGGTGGTAGGAAAAACCATGTTTGTGAAATGAAAGATTAAAGGGAATATGGCCACACTTTATTTTCATTCTCGCATTGCAAATCACGATGGAGCATCCTATATTGATGGAATCAAATGCTATTGGGAACTTTAAGCATGAAATATTACCACGCGTCACTTTGAAAAAATATAGCAGGTTTTTCAAATACAAACAGTTTACTTATAGTTTGGATCTTTTTTCTGGATCCGAGTTTCAAAGCTACCCATGAAAGCGACATTTGAGCCCACTCAGGACAATGGATATTAACCTGAAGTCAATTTAGAAAATTATTTCTCTGCCTAAAGTTTCTTAGTTCATCCTTCCAGTTAAAGGGAAAAATGCAGTTTTCCTCATTTTTCTATTTGTTATTCTTTAAAAGGGATTTATCTTTGTTATCGAGTGGAAATGAAAGCCATTTTCTTCACTAATAGCCCTGTGTTCAAATGTATCTTGAAGAGACGAGAAAAACCAACACTCCAATCTGTACCCTATATATTATGGTCACCATCACACTGCATTGGATAAAAACCCTGCATTTTCAATCCAGCAGCCAGAACAAAATAGCCACTATACTTTTTACCTTTACAAGTAAATGCTTGGGCCTGAAAACTACACCTCTGGTACAGTGTAACTTAAAATTCAATACCTTAAAAATAGTCACAGCATATTTACTAGAAATATAACAGGTCTCACTAAGGATGAAGTCTTAAGAACTGTGTAAGTTTCAACATATGATCATTTAACAAAATGTAATACATACTCATACTTATCCAGCCTGTACTTTCAGCAAACACTTAAACATCACAGCAAGGACTTTATTTAAATGTGAACTCAGAAAATGCACCAGCTACACAGTTGTCTTTTTAAATGTAACACAATTTCATGCTTCTAAATCACCTTACTTTATTAAACCATATCTAAACTGATATACTTAAGTTATTCCAAATGTGTCCGTTTTTACAATGTCCAAAGAAGTATTTTGCACTGACTTTGAAAGCAGTCTATCTCTGTGCCTTTCTGACATAATCCACTTTTAGATTTAAACTGAATACACATTTTCTTAAGCAGAATCGTGAAGAAAATTACTGTCAGAGATAAAGTTACTGTTTCGATATTGTCTAACATGAAAAATTAATTTGCCTAGAAAAGACACTTGTATTCATCTTTACCTCAAGGTTGTGTAGAGAACACAATACAGAAATTTGGAAAATATACTACTAATACAACAAAAAAAATGTTAAGTCCCTAAATGGAAAATATAACAGGGCCAGGACAGTAAAACACAAACATATGGTCAGTAGTACTTTTAATCAAAGTGGACTCCAAAAAATAAAAGATACAATATAACTACAAGAGGCATCTCATATTTTATATAATTCAAGCTATAGAGATAAAACTTTCCTTGGACTTACGGGAACCAGAAGAAAGAGAAGTAACTCATTTGGAAATGAGCAACTTTTAAAAACCATTAATTTTATAAACACATACCAATTATACAAATGACAAAGGTGAACAGATTTCTTTCATTGCTATAGCACCAAATGAAAACTAAGAGATGGGAAATTATATTCAATAGTTAACCTACAATTCCACTGGCATCTCACAGCTAAAAGATGTCAACATTTACCAGTCTGACTTAAGAACAGTACTCTGTCTAATGTACTGTACTGTACCACTGCCAGAACTCCTAAAATTCTGCAGCTGTTTAACAAGCATAAATGGATTTAAGCCTTGAACCTAAAGGATAGCAGGCAACAATGTACGCCTCCTTCTGATATGAAATACACTGGACAAAAATACAAATACATTTTAAATGAATATCATATTTTCAGTATTCACTTTTAATAACAGACCTTCAGAGAGTCCTCTATTAAAACTCCTCCTTAGATGCCAGATAATCATTGCGCACAGAGATTCCTTTGTGAATAGCGCTAACGTCTTTTTTAAGCATCACCTAAAGACCTTTCATTTATAACATGTAAAAGTCCTTCCAAATTTGCAACTTTAAATACAGCAAAAATTCATTGCATAAGTAATTGCTTACAGCAAAGAAACAGCTAACGCACCAAAAAGGATATTTTAAATATAAATGAATTCATATACAGCTCTCAGATTAGCAAGAGGCTATTTACAGCTCTGGTTTACTATGCAGCATTCATCTGCTAAATTAAGTGCTCATTTTTTTAAAAGGGTTAATTATACATAGTACCTAATAATTGATATTATTTACAAGGGATTTTCCCTTTTTTTGAAAGTTAGATTTTTCCCTCAATTTTCAAATAGGGAACATTAATTTATTTCCCCATGTTAACATTGGACTTAGCTTCACGTGTTTGATTACAATTGTATTAGAAAATTGCTTTGAAATTAAATGATTGAATTCTGAGAGTCTCCTTGATTAAAAAAAAGATCTTATTTTAATTTTGCAAAAGATAACATTTTGTGTAAGTCATACCACTGATGGATAATGAAATAACCATATCATTACAGGCTAAAATTTCAATGACTTTTTCAGAAGACTTCAACAGAGCCAAAAATATACAATGAGTGAATAAACAGCTAAGAAACATTTAACTACACACTAAGAAAAGAATTTACATACTTGAGCCAGTAAAATGTCCACTCGCCAAAGAAGTTGGTCCATTTTTCCCACTGCTCACAGGAGGTGAAAACATCTAAAAGAAACAAAGAAATATTACTGTTGAAAAAAAGACATTTGTGCCTTCAGAGTGAGTCAAAGATCTTTCACACTCTTACCAAATAACTTAGAGTTTATGGTAAGGGTTCATTTTAGTAAAATACATCACCATTCCAACTTAAAACTAAAACAGGCACAACATTACCAGTCAGCCCCCTCCCCATGAGCACTCTATCTTTTTCCTCAGGCTCATTAGATTGCCAGTACTAGGCAGTACTACAACATTTTAAACAAACACAGTCCCCATAATGTTATCAAAATTCAGGTTGGAGGGCAGCGGCCTCTCTAGAAAACATTAGTTTTACAAAGGAGAAGAAAAAAGTTGTTTGTTTTATATTGAAAACCTTGGCCATAAACGTGGCAATGTCCATTTCCATCCCGTATAGGATTTGCCTGTCATATGTGAACCCAAATAAAAATAAAAGTGCCACCTGCACTAAATTCTCATTTCGTCTCTAACATGAGAGCAATTTGAAGCAAGACTCTCTCTCTCTCTCTCTCTCTCACTCTCACTCTCACTCTCTCTCTCTCTCACTCCCTCTCTCTCCAGCATTTATTTCGACCCTAATTGGTTTCCCTTTTCTTCGACGTATCTAGTGGATAATGCGCACCTTCCCTGAGTCAGAGCCTGCAAGAAGCAAAGGAACGAATGGAGAAAGTGCAGCAAGCAGAAAGGGGGCTACGAAGCTGCCTAGGGCTACGTTTCCTGGCAAAACTTCCGAAAGCCATGTCTCCAAAAGGTCTACAAGAGCAGCAGCAGCAGCAGCAGCAGCGGCAGCGGCAGCGGCAGCGGCAGCAGTAGCAGCAGCGGCAGCAGCAACATGAAAGAGCCCCACTTAGAAGGCGGTTTGGATTTTATTTGTGTGTTTTGTGGATTCTTTTTATTTTGCTTTGCAAATGCATCTTACACCAAACTCATCTGGCATTAAAAATGAATTAATTCCCCTGACACGTTTGGGAAAGGGAAGCAGAGGGATGGAGAAGGACCAAGTACAGCCGTAAAACTCCACAAGTGTCTAAGTTCTGCTTTGTGCTGATCTCACGACTATGAAATTTACAGAAACAGTCTAAAGGGTTCTAAAGAATGTATGCTCAGGATACACATTAGAGTTTTCAGAATCCCAGGAAAAGATGTTACCTAGGACTACAGGTCCTACTAAACCAAAGCATCATCAGTTTAAAACTTTAATTAAGAGACAACTGGGTCTCCTAATATCTCTTTCCCATTTTCAGAACAAAATAAATAACATGAGTAGTGCACAGTATTAGTACTCAAAATGTTCAGAAAAGGCCAAGTTTTAGGGGTGGTTCACAGTTTTAGGGGTGTCTGTTTTTCCTTTCCATTGGGCTGAGATTCCATTATTTTCGGGGTTCGGTGTGTAGGGAACTCAAGGCAAGTAATTAGACTCAAAAAAAAAAAAGCCTGACTCGTCCATCACACCCAAAAATTGTAGTTAAAAACTTATCAAAAAGACCTTTATGTTTACCAAGGATTCAGCCAATTAAAAATTATTCCTGTCCTTTAGATTACTATTGGTTTCTAGCTGAAGTGTTTGGGTTTTTTGTTTTGTTTTGTTTCACAGCTGTTGTTAGTTTCCACCGTTCTTTCTTACCGCACTGAAATCCAGTAAATCACTCAGCTCTTTGTCCGTCCCTAAGGCAGCCATTCGCTGTTGGTGATGCATTTTAGCAAAATCACACAAACCTAGAAACATGGAAATAACCGCAATCAGAAAATCCAGTCCCAATCCTTAGAGAAAACACAATCGGATTTTTGGAGACTGGGGGGGTTGGGGGTGGGGATGTGGGGGCGGGTGGGATTAAGGTGGAAAGGAGGGAGGGATGGGAGAGTTTTTTTTTTTTAAGATGGAATAGGCAGCAATAGCAAAAGAAAAAAAAAGCGATATTGATATTGTATTTCCAAAGAGACGATCAAAACCGGTAACATCCACTATAAAACCAAATCCCGGAAGGAAAAAAAAAAAGCCGCTCTTCAGCGCATCATTTTATGCAACAGGAGGTAGAGCGAGAAATGAATGGATCACAGAGAAAAGAGAAACTACTCAGAACGATCCGGTCTCAACTTTCCCCCCACCCTCCACCCTACCCCACCCCCCTCACACACACTCACACACTCAAACACACGCACACACACGCACTCACACACACCACTCCCCTCTGCATTTCAAAGTAGCTATAAAGAAATTAAAGATGAGCGTCTCTGGAGTGAAAACACGTCCAAAGGGGGAGGGGTGACAGGGTCGGAGAAAGGCGGGGAGCAGAGTGGAGGGTCGGGTCCTGTAATTGTCCAGCACCCTAATTTGTGAAAGAAAGGGTTGTAAAAATTAAAGTCAGGCCCTTGGCAAAGTCATCGGTCCCTCCAAGTGGCAATGCTGGGGAAGGGGGGTGGGGGGGTAGAGATGAGGGGGAGGGAAGAGGCGCTGGAGGGGAAGGGGTGTCTCTTCTGGGAGCGTCGGGAGCCGGGAGCCCGCGGCACCGCAGGCGCGGAGCCGCGTGCGGGGCCGCCGAGCCCGAGCCCCGCGCCGCCCGGCGCATCAGCCCCGCCGAGCCCCGCCGGCGCCGGTACCTACCGCCCGCGCGCGAGAAGGGGCTCTCCGTGCACCGCCGGCGCCGAGGCGGCGTTCATGTCTAACCACTGCCTCCACCACCACCACCTCCTGCTCCTGCGCCCGCGCCCGCTCCTGCTCCTTCCCCGCCGCCGCCGCCGCCGCCGCCGCCGCCGCCGCCGCCACTACAGATCCGCAGACACACAGCCAAGATCCCTGACTCTTAACACCAACTCTCTTCTCCGGGGAGGGGAGGGGACGAGGGAAGGGGGGAGGGGGAAACACGCCGAGGCGCACGGAATTGCAAGTTCAGCAAAGAAATGGGTGGGGGGGCTCCGGCGGGGAGACGCGGCACACTCCGGTCGGGCTGGCTGGGATGCACCCCCCCACAAGAAAAAAATCTCAAAACCTCCCCCGCCTCGCAAAAAAATACAAACGAAAATTCATCGAGCACCTCATTTTCCCTCAGATCGTCAGTTACAATCTGAAGCCTGAACAGTTCAGTTTTTGCCCGTTTCATCCATCGGAGGCACTTTGAAATTTATTCGAGTTTACATCCCTTCACTTCTTTCTTTCTTTGACTCTCGTTCCCTCTCACTCACACATCCACACACGGCAAAGCAAGTTTATACTAGGCTGCAAATACACGTGATGCAAAAAGACTTTGCCAAGAGGACAATATTTTTCTTTTCCATATATAAACCAAGCCACATTTTGCCGGAGAGATTTTCATTTCGGTAATTTTGCGTCGGGGGCCAAACCTGAATTGCCTACTTTCTTTCCCCTCCCTTTTAAGTCACAGAATAGTATAGCTGTAAACTTCGCCAAAAAAAAAAAAGGCTATTTTTGAGGGTGGATGTTGTTTTGTTTTTACAGTTGAGTTCCTAGGCACGCTAAGTCCGCGTTCGCCAGCTCTATAAGTTTTTAATTCAACCTTTACCATTACAGGCCCTGCATACTCTTAAAACATACTTTTTCACACCACTTTTTCGGATAAAAATTAAGCTTCGTAATTCTATCGTTTTGTAATAACAAGCGTGCTTTATCCAGTATATGCAACAGACACTATTTTAACGTGTGTTAAAATACACATTCTACAAATCGTGTTATTGCTAGATGTGCGAGTACATACACAAAATGCATGCACACACTTTTTCCCATTGGCAATTATTTAATAGGTTGTTCCTTTTGTTTTAATAAAACATTGGGATCGACATTTAAAAAATTAAATTAAATTACAAACAGTTTACTCTGACAGCAAATTGTAACGTTACCTTAAATGGCCACAAATATGCTCACAATATTCCAAGGAAAGTGACTTTAAAAAGAGAGACAAAAATCTTCTGCAAGTACTTAGTATCTCACATGTGTATCCCCCAAAAAAGTATTTTAACTGGTACTCAGTTCTGCTCCAGGGATATCCACAGAATACAAAATTATGCACCTGGCTCTGGTTTTTGCATTTTCCACCATAAAACTGCAACAAAATTCCCTCCCCCAAAAAAGAAATCATTAAAAAAAAAATCCAACAACTTTTTCTTATTGTTTACAAAAAAAATATCAATACAAGATAGTTACAATTTTTCCTCAAACAAATCTTGTTGGTGGGGTTTTTTTTCTTCTCCTCTTAAAGTCTTAAACTTGTTCCAAGTTTAGAGGTGTCTCATCATCATCCTCCTCCTGCTCATCATCATCACCATTGACTCCCCCGTGGAGTCACATTGATAATAATAGGTTTCCCTGAAAGATACATTGTAATCCATTCACATCCGGGCACTGCGGGCTTATAAAGAGAAGGCGCTGCGGCCGTGGCTGCTCCTCCAGACAATGACTGGGGAGGGGCGGGGCGGGAGCGGGCGACCATAGAGTGGTAAACAGAGCGCCTAGAGAGGCGACCAAGATGGCGGCGCTGCGGGCCACGCCTCCTCCGGGACCGGAGGCGGGTGGCGGGGCTTGGGGGTGCGTCGCGCGTGGGGCCGAACTGCCAGGGCTACCGAGGCTGGGGCTGTTTGCGGGCTCCGTGCCCCTGCGCGCTACTTCTTCTTACGGTTCCTTGACCTTCCTTGTTCTTTGACTCGAAAGTGTAGTTTCCAAATAAGTGAAGGAATTAAACTCCCCAGGCTTCCGCAGGGGCGTCAGACCTCCTGGCTCACCCTGAGGGGGACTCGGGAGAGGCCGCGCAGGCCTCGCCCACGGACAGCCCGAGCGCGCTTCTCCCGCAACGTGGAGCCGGTCCTCTGAGCGAGGCCGGGGCGGTGTGGAAAGTTGGAGATTCTGGGCTGGAAGAGGGATGTGGGCCCTCTCCTCCTCCAGCACCCCACCCCATCTTTATCTAGGCCCCTGGGAGAGTGAGACCTTCGTAGGTCCAGGAAGTCTTCACCTGGAGACGACTTCCGTTGATTCCTTAGTAGACTCCCATCAAGTGTGTACCATGAACCGCTACGGACTCAAAGTCTCCTTCTGGACCAAGCAAGGACCTTGCCTGGCCTGTTTTCTGGTCTGTGAAATGCAAATAACAGCGAATTTCATAAGAGTTAAGGGATAAAGATAAAGGTGGAGCCACCACTGAAGAAATCTTCCTTTTCCATCTCTAATCCTTTGCTAAACCAACTGATATCTCTAATCTAGCCCACGGAATTTTAAATGGAAGTTTCTCTATTCCAAAAGGATAGCTTTTAGTCCTCCCACCAGAGAAAAGTGAGTAATAAAATGACAGGTAACACTTAAATAGTGGGTTTACTATGTGCCAAACAGTGTTCTAAGAATTTCTCAAGTGTTGGCTGTTTTATTTCTGAGAATGACTCTGGGGAGTGTGTGTTAGTACTGGGTTTTACATATAGGGAATCAGAAGCAAGGAACGTTGAGTAGCTTGACCCAGAGCAGTTTAATAAGTGGTACAAACTTGCCTAAATTACATACCTTTATTAAGTACTATAGCCCACCTTTGAAGCCAGGCAGTCTGCAATCAGAGTCAACATTAAGCCACATTCCTGTACCATCTGGCAGCGGGAACATCCTAATCTCCATTTTCTGATGCAATTTTGTGGCGGTAACCAAGTTCAGATCAATTTTCAAGATCTTTTGTTTACATGTAAGTTTTTAGAGAACGAGAATTAGGGAATATAGAAGTTGTTTTGTATCTATTCACACATTGTGAAGATTCCTGACTGCTATCCCCATTCCATGTTCTCATCTTAAAATAATATTTTACATTTAGACACTACTTTACGCTGCATTATCACAAGCATTATCTCTGACTCTCAGAGTAAGCCTCTTCAGGCTCTACAGAGATGATGTAATAAAAAGATCACAAGCGTTTGTTTAGGAGAAATATTCCACTGGCTCTACCTCTAATCAGCTCTGTGACCTAAGGCTTGATGTCATGTCTTTTACTGTAAAATGCAGAGGCTAGACTAGATAATCTGGTAAGATTCCTTCCAGCTTCTAAACTTTAAGATTCCCATGTCCACTGAATTTCAAGGAGAATAAATGATCTGTTCGGAAATCATTAATTGGATCAGGTCTGGGGCTTAAATGCACCCAACTGATGGCTAGAGTTTTTGTTTTTTGTTTTTTAAACCACATACTACAGTCAGAAAATCATTCAACTACCCTTCCTATTTTAAAGTAAGGGACAAATGGGGATTGTTTTTGTTTTCTCCCTGAACTATGACAAGAACAGGTATACTGATGAAATTATGCAGATTGGAGGCACCTTAGAAAAGCAGACTCAGTGGAATCCTGTGAAACTTAGATTAAAAGGAAAGTGTAGTAGAGATGTTTTTGGATGCCTGCTCCATCTACATACTACCTTCCTTAAAGCCATAAATCCTGAAATAGAGGTAGAACTTGGTGTGGGTGCCCCATGACTCCTTGCTACCCCAGCCCCGTCAGCCCCAGCTGATTGGACCACAGGAACTAAAAGAGGAAGAGATTGACAGTAGTCTATGTTGAGTGATGGATCTGACATGTTGGAGTCAGCTGGCCAGAGCTGGTGCCAGGAAGCCAAGCCGTGTGAGAGACATGGTTATGGGGAAGCTAGAACCATGAGTAAGCAGAGGAAACTGCTCTTCAGATAAGAGAGAAAGGTCTTAAAATTTCCTAGAGAAGCAGACAATTTAGTTCTAGGAAGAAATGCCTCGAGATACTCTCCCAGTTATTATTCGGACCGCGTGGCCTGCTGCCCAGAAGATAGCTAATTCCTGTAGTGCTCCCCATCCACAGCTGAGCTAACCTGAGTACTTTTCTGATTCTTACAACTAAAGAAATTAACTAAAACTCTTTAGTTTTAGTTTAAAAAGATGCTTTAGATTCCAGCACTTCAAAACAGTCCTTAACATAAAAAAAAAAGTAATGCCCACTCTTCTTGTGAATAAACAATTTGCTCCACTGCCACGTGGTAGAGACTCTATCCAATGAATTGTGCCACGAATAGTCAGGACAGTTTATATGAGGGACGTTCCCTTTTCTACCTACCATATTGTGACCTTGGGCAACTTCCACATCTTGTCAGATGTAAAAAAGTGAACCTGTCTTCAATACTCTACGTGACTGGTTAGAATCAAACGAGATAGTGGAGATGAAAGTGCTCTGAAAATGACAAATTCCTATCAGATTTAAGGCATCATTATTACATAAACTGAGTTGATGTCTAAAGAAAACATTTCTTTTTAGGAATGTGGAACAAGTGGCAAATATTGAAAGGCAATGAGTCATAGAACAGAACGGACGTTGAAGGGTGCTTGGACCAAACCGTTCGTTTTAGTTGAAGATACCAGGCTCAAGTGGGATGACCCATCCAAGGTCATATCACTAATGAACTCCAGACCCAGAAGTAGCTCTCCAGTAACTGAGTGCCAGTCCAGAATGCCATATCATTCTTCTTCAAATGTCATCCAGTTTGCTCTCCCCCAATCCTGCCCTTGTTAAAATAAATAAGCAGACAAAACCACAAACAACAAAATCAGGTCTTTGATGATCCAATGAAATTCATCCAAAAATCCAGCAATTAATTTTTGAGTGTCTACCTTGTATCAGCAACTATTCTCTCAGGACCTGAGGCAAACGTGTAGGCAAAGAAATCAGAATGATATAAATGTCAAGGGCAGTCTTGATTGAATGACGAAGTCACAGTGAGCAAGATACAGTCTGTGGAAGATATGTGAAAAAGGGAGGACTATCCCAGCATATTTTTAGGTTGCTCTATCAAAAGGACACAACCATCCGCGACCCCAAGCTGGAGCCACACACATACTGCAAGGCTGAGTCAGAAAAGCAGCTGGCAGGACAGTAGGGGAGGGATCCAGTCAGTGGGTGTGAAAGAAGTCCAGAGCTTCACCACACACAAACAATCCCCCATACCCCAGGGCCTTTGCATTCACTGGTCCTGTGAATCTTTCCCTTGGCTTCACACAACTGGCTCCTTGTTATCCTTCTGGTCTCAGCTTAAACATCACCTCCTCTTAGAGACCTTCTTAACCATTCTGTCTAAAGTAAGCACCCCATTATATTATTCTCTGCCACAACATCCACTTTATATCTGTAGTGGTGCCTTTCCCAATTGGGATTCTTTTACTTCTATATTGCCTGTATCCCCCATCAGACTGTAGACTCCATAATTCAGGGACTACATGAATCTCGCTCACCCCACGTACCCATGCCTAATGCAGTGCCTGGCACGTGTGAGGTGTTCGATAACTATTTGTTGAATGAAGAACCAATCTTTATCCTCAAGATGCACCCTTTTGCTGAAGAGTGGAGCTTTTCTATCTTTTCAAATCAGTTTCTCTTAAGGTTTCATTTTAGCTTGATTTCATTGTTGGTAAATGTTGCTGGTGAATATCTGGTTTGATTTCCAACAGGCCACTGGCCTTTTGTCACCTGAATCCTAGATCCTAAAGATAGACCAAGGATAATTGCCTAAACTTACCAAACCATAGGGACAGTCTCTTCATGACTGTGAAAGCAATACAAGATGCTGTTGTTGTATTGCTTGACTCTGATAACATTTTTTTTTTAAATCCTTTTTTTAATTATCTTTTTTAATGCTTTTTTTTTTTTTTTTCCTTTTTCTCCCCAAAGCCCCCCGGTACATAGTTGTGTATTCTTCGTTGTGGGTCCTTCTAGTTGTGGCATGTGGGATGCCGCCTCAGCGTGGTCTGATGAGCAGTGCCATGTCCGCGCCCAGGATTCGAACCGACGAAACACTGGGCCGCCTGCAGCGGAGCGCGCGAACTTAACCACTCGGCCACGGGGCCAGCCCCTGACTCTGATAACATTTTACGTATGAGAAACTGTGGCTTGGGGGTACAACAAATTTCCTGAGGTCACACAGCCACGACGTGGGAGAGCTGAGACTTAAACACAGGTAGACGGTGCTTCTGCTTACAGCTCAGTGACATGTGCCCTGGCTTTAGGTCACGGCCAACTGCAGAAAAGATTGGCATATGTTGAACTTTTAACCTTGCAACACACACAGGGAGGACAAGACCACTAGGGTACAGACAACATGCTCTCTACGCAGCATCTTCATTTCTTCTCTGCAACTCTATTCTCCCAATCTATGAAGTCCCTCAAAAAGTGACAAAACCCTGAAAATAGAACACTCAAACTGTAACAGAAAAAGCAATTTTATGATTAGAAGGAAACCTTCTAGAAGGCTGGCAATTAACTTTTGAGTCATCTTTAAATTAACAAAACTCTGTGGACACCAAGAGTGAAAGACTGTCAGTTTTATTTTTTCCTTCTCCTTTCCCCAAACCCCCAAAACATCTCAAAGTAAAGCCAAAATTCTGCTTTCCCAGGATTATGATTCAATCCCCTGCCTGTCCTTTGCACCTTGTACAACTGTTTCTGCGTGGATGCCACTGTGGTGCAATTGTTGGTGTATTCTGTCTCTGCTTCAGTATATGCTCCCTTTATAAAGGTGCGGAGAAGGTCTTTGCATCCTAATGACCGAGCACACCGCTTGGCACATAAGTGATTGTTTATGGAACTGAATTATTCCTCCAAGAATGACCCAGAAAATCAAGCAACTTTGGAAATAGAGTTGTACGACAACAGAATGATGTGTAAAATAATAAACCTTCCTCATTGGACCTAGGCACATAACAAAGCACAATTTTTGTTTTGCCTACTTTTAGATGTTTGGGGGGTTTTGGAAAAGGAAAGGTAAAAAAATAAAACTTTCTTAGTGTTCACAGAGTTTTGTTAATTGAAAGAGGACTCAAAGATTTAGTACCAGCCTTCTGGGAGATTTCTTTCTAATCATAAAACTGTTTTCGCTGTGATAGTTTGTGTTCTATTTTAAGGGTTTTGTCATTTTTTGAGGGACTTGATAGATTGGAAGAAGAGGGCAAGAATAGAGTTCCGGAGAAGAAATGAAGATGTTGTATAGAGAGCATTTCGTCTGTCCTCTGGTGGTCTCGTCCTCCCTTGTGTGCACTGCAAGGTTAAAAGTCCAGTGCATGCTGATCTTCACTGATGCAAAGCCACAGCACATCACTGAGCTGAAAGCAGAAGCATGGGCTATCTGTGTTTAAGTGTCAGGTCAGCCATGTAGTAGCTGTGTCATCTTGGGCATTGGCTGTGCCCCCAAGCCACAGTTTCCTCATCCATAAAATGGGTATAATAATCTGTCATAGGGGCCGGCCCCGTGGCTTTGTGGTCAAGTTCAGCACACTCCAATTCAGCAGCCCAGGTTTGTGGGTTTGGATCCCAGGCTCCGGCCTATACCGTTCATCAGCCATGCTGTGGCAGTGACTCACGTACAAAGTGGAGGAAGATTGGCACAGATGTTAGCTCAGGGCTAATCTTCCTCAGGAAAAAGAAAATCTGTCATAGAATTATTATGGCACATTAAATATAATAATATTATCAAAAGCACTTGGCACAGTGCTCATCCAATGATTGTAACTTAGCAATTATGATACATACTCTTTAATGTCACATTTTTCAAATTGCAGTTCTCAGTTCTTTAATGGTCATGAAATTGACTTACTAGGTTGTGACCAACTTTTTGTTTGTTCAAAGTGAAATAGAATAACACAGAAAATGCCAACATGCCTTGCATGAATTAAGTGTAAGTGTTGTTTTACAAAAGCCTGTTTCAGGTGTGTATATACAGTGTAGTATGTGCATACGAGGTTACCATCAAAAATGTTTGAAGCTTTAGTAGATGGGCTTCATTGCTCTGCTAGCAAGGGTATTCATGAAGTATGTTCTAGGAATTTACTGGAAAAGAGAAAAGAAAGCTAATCACTCTCTCATTTTATTTCTCCTCTTCTTAGACTGCACGCTATTTCAAAACCAACCGCCACCACCCCACCAAAGAAAGGGAGATGGATAAAAAGATAAATTTTTTTTAAAAATAGACAATATAGAAAGAATAGAAGGAATTTTGGAAAACAGCAAGAAAAGCTTTCATCTATTCAAAAGCTCAATAAAACTGACTAAACTTAATATACTTAACCTGGTTTTTAAAATCCTTCGAAAGCTGCACCCCTCCCCCTCAGTTACCTCTCCAACTTCATCTCCATCTCCTTCCCAAAAGGAAGTTTCCTTTCTAGTCAACTAACCACACAACATACCTTCATTGAGCGATTTGTCTGTGACAAGCACTATGCAAGGTGCAGTGAGGAATTCAAGATGAAGAAACAGGGCCCCTGACCTCCCTGTATCCATACCCTAGTGGGTAGGCCAGACATACACAAATCACCCCCACTCCTGACAGACCGAGCTGAGACTTATCAAGAGGTAAAATCATGCCAAGAGACTATAGCACAATGAGAAATTACCAGCTGGAGAAATCTAAAAAGACTGCTTCGAAAGATGAGATTAGAGCTGGATCTGGAAATATAAGTGGTACTCCCATCAGGCAGGTAGAGAGAAGGACATTCTGGGATGTCTAACTCTGACAAAGGCTGGAAGGCTAGAGAGTCAGAATCTTGTTAGGGCTGGTGAGTGGAACTGAAGGACTAAAGTGTTAAAACTCAGTTGGCAAATTTGGACCCATTGGCCTTCATTCGTGATGCGTGCAACTATCATGCGTCATGCACCTAGTGGCAGTGATCAGCTAAGCCTGAGAAGATCATTTGGGAAGCAATGTGGAGGACAATGAAAGTAAGGAGAAACTCAAGGCAGAGACCAATTGGAAATCTATTGCAGTTCTCTCAACCAATGATTATGAGAGTCTGAAGTAGGGCTGTGGCTATGGCCATGGGAACCAGAAGAATCATTCGAGAGATGCTGTGTGTAGGTTACTAGGAAAGTTATCTGGGTTACAAAGCAATAGAAGAATCCATTCAAACTGGCTTAAATGGTAAAGGAGTTGCAAATCTAAAAGTCTAGAGCCATCATTTAGGGCTCTAGCTTCATTTCCTCACATTTCTCTCAGCTCAACCCAACTTTATACATCAAGCTAACTCTTCCTTGGTCCCCAAAGTGGCCACCACCAAAAACTGAAGCTATTAGCTTTTTTGTCTGTCTCGAAAGGATGCAGTTGCTGTTTCTCCCTAAACCTTGATACTAAAACCTCAGCTGAATTCTAACTGTATCATCTTAGGAACACATCCGCTTTTGCCCCAAACCATGTAATGACTGGCGTATGTTCATGTCTAGGTAGTAATTATGTTGATAAGGCTCAAACTAGTTAAATCCCATTCTTGGAGCTGAGGTGAATCAATCCTTCCCAACCCACAATGCTTATATACTGGAGGGAAGGGAAGATGGATGTTGGAGACACAAGCACAAGGTTTGCCAAGCTTTCTGGACATCTGTGCCCCATGCATTTGTTTCCATCTTTTCTCTTGTTTGACCTGACCTCTCTTGTGCAGATCCCTGAATAATTCCTACCTTTCCATCAAATCCAGCTCAATTCTTACCTCATCTTTGAGGTCTGTGCTGACTTCTTAATCTTTCCCCATCATTCGTTCCTCTGAACTAACTCATTTACTTAAAAACTTTTCAAAAAATTGCAGTACAACATACATACAGTAAAAAGTAAATATCTGTATCTTGACAAATTTTCACATATATATATATACATACATATACACACACACACATGCACACACACCCCTGTGTAACCATCACCCAGACTAAGATGTAGAACATTTTCAGCAACGTGGAAATCCAGAAGGCCATCTATCTCCTTCCCCTTCACGGTCCATACCCATGCTCTTTGACTTCTATCTTCAGAGATTAGTTTCGCCTATTCTTGAACTTGGAATCACCCAGTATATATTCATGTGCGTCTGTCTTTTTTCACTTATTACATCTGTAAGATTTATGCATGTGATTCTGTATAGGAGCAGGCTGTTCTTTTTTATTCCTGTATAGTATTTGATTGTAGGAATTCAAATATACTTGTCTATTCAACTCCTTCCAAAAAGTTTAGGATTTCCAAATTTTGGCTACTATGAGTAAAGCTGCTTTGAAAATCCTGTACATGTATTTTGGTGGATATTTGCACTTATTTATCTTGGGTATGTACCTAGGATATCCTAATATATGACTTGAATTCCTGGGTCACAGGTAGGCACATTTCAGTTTCAGTAGACACTGCCAGACAGTTTTCAAGAGTGGTTTGACCAATTTATACTTGCACAGCAATGTATGAGATGAACCTATTTACTTTTAGTATAAACTGTTGTAATTTATATATTTATGTGTTGGTATTGCCTTATTGATTGGACTCTAAACCTCTAGAGGGCAGAGACTGTCTTAGAGTTCTTCATTGTTCCACTGCCGATATTGTGTTCGGCACAGGCATGATGATTCTGTCAATTTCCCAGAAAGTTCTAGCCATGACTTTTTAAAACTATATATTTATTATACATTTCTTTATTATATATGTTATAAAATCATGTATTTATCATGTTTAATTAATAATCAATAACTTCATTAACATAATGTTTTGCCATCTCACTTTTTAGTATATATCCAAAAGAATTGATGACATGATCTTGAAGAGATAGTTGCACACCCAAGTTCATTGCAGCACTATTCACAATAGTCAAGAGGTGGAAGCAACTTAAATGTGCATCAGTGGATGAAGGGATAAAGAAAATGTGGTATATACATTCAAAGGAACATTATTCAGCCTTAAAAAAGAAGGAAATCCTGTCAAATGCTACAACACAGTGGGCCACAGGACATTATGCTAAGTGGAATAAGCCAATCACAAATACTTCATGATTACACATATATGAAGTCTCTAAAGTAGTCAAATTCCTTGAAACAGAAAGTAGAATGGTGATTGCCAGGGGGTGGGGGAGGGAGAAAAGGGGAGTCGTTGTACAGTGAATGTGGAGTTTCAGTTTTGCAAGATGAAAAGTTCTAGCAATCTGTTGCACAGCAATGTCCATGTTGTTATGTTAACAACATGGTACACTTAAAACTGGAGGAGATGGTAAATGTTATCTCATGCATTTTTACCACAATAAGAAAATAATAATGTGTTTCCTTTTAATTTTAGAGTTTTAAAAGTTAAAGAGAAGTACCCTATAACACATATGTATATTCACAATGAAAATAATATCGCCATTATTTCTCTCAAGTTCAGTTCTCTCCAGCAGATTTTGGAGATCTAAATTGTTGATTCTTTATCTTCAGTGACAAATTTTATCACATGCTGTTTTAGCCATTCATAGATTGCATTTAGGTTGTATAGTTCTACTAATAGAATCTGATAAAGAACTTTTTTGTATTCTTTGCATTTATTAATTGTATTTATTGGATTTGTATTGTTTTGTATTTATTTCTTAGCTAACTCACAAGAAACTTATGAGCAGTTCTCCCTGGGATTCTAGGATTCTAAGCGAATCCATTCTCATTTCTTCCATATTTTAGTTACTTCTGTAGCTGCTTTCTTTTCATATGCTTTGTTTGGGGTCTTTGTCTTTCGGCCTTGAAACCTGTAGATTCTCCTGATGGGTTTCCAGATGGAAGGATCCCTTCTGCATGGGATAATTTGTGGCTTCAACTAAGTTGCTCACTTGGGTCTTGTTGACTGCACTTCCACCTCTGCAGAAATGGAGGAGCGTGCTGAGTTCCACGGTGATTTATCGGTGCTTTGCAAATGTTCATGAGCATCCCAATAGTCTGGAGAACTTGTTAAAACTCATACTCCCGGGCTCCAATCCCAGAGGTTCAGATTCAGCACATCTGGGGAGGGACAGGGATCCACGCAAGCTGGCTCAGGAGAGGTGATTTTGCACATTCTTCTCAACTCCATGTTCAGTGATGTCACAGAGCTTGAAATCGGCCAGGTGGGAGCATTTATACCATTGAAATTAGCAAACGCTAAAAATCGGGACTCTCCTCCCAGCCCTAAAGAGCCAGATGTTAAACATTTACCAGCATGCCACTGGACACGTGACTTTGCAAACAGCCAGGTGATACCGATTTTGTTAGTCTTGAAACCATACTTTGAGTTGCATGTGCACAGGAACACACAAACACACCACGCACACATACACAAACTCATGTCCAGATTTTTGAACTAATATGAAATGATTGCATCTATTCTGCAATTGCTTGAGTTTCAAATCATGGTGAGGTCAAAACATTTCTCAGGGTCAAAATATCTTGATCTTTATCTTTCCATCGATCTATTCATCTATCTCGGATTAATATACCTACACCTAATATACATTCATGTTTATACCTACATCTAGTTTGATAAATCCAGTATGTATCACTTCCCCAGGTTGTTTTCGTACTCTGAGTACTTAGTCCAAAGTATCCATTTTGCTTCCAAAAATCAGGAGGAAAGAGAACTGCCACGTCTAATCCATTCCTGCTGGGATTTCTGTGACTGCCCCTGTGTCACTGTTGATAGCTGGTCCTGTGCAATCAGATGGTGTTATCCACAGCCACAATGAGTTCTTCTTGGTAGGATCCCTGCAGTGACCACAGTCCTGCCCTACACGTGGGCTCCAGTATTATCCACTTTTGTCCACACTCACATGTGTAACATCTGGGCCAAAAAAGCTAGATGGTTCAAATGGACTTCTGACTTCATGTACACTTGGACCAGAAGTAGCCATCCCCAGGTACTCCCAGGCCAGGGCGTGTAGGCTTTACCACCCAGCTAGGCTCCCCTTCCCTTGCAAGCATTCTTCTTTGGGGCCATTGGAGTATATTCCTGTCGAGAGGAATATGACCAACTCAGACATGAACAGACTAACAGCAGGCAGAGAGGTTCTAACCATGTTACCCTGAGAAAAGAAGGAGCCAGTAAGATCCCTGTCCTCCCAGGGGGGTTACTGAGCCCCATTCAGTTTGCCCACCCCTTCTCACATGACCAGCTGTGCTAACCAACTTGATGGAAATTAAAAGGTCTTTCTATACCCTTACCCTGGGCCCAGACAGGTCTCCTGGTCACACATTCCATTACTGAGAGAAGTAAAAGAAAATCTGCTTCAAAGGGGCCTTCTGTGTCCACCCACTTCTGAACCAGGAAGTGACTGTAAGCTTCTCTCACTGAAAAACATAAGTGTAAGTTCTTCCTCACCATGTGACCTATGACTCACATATCTGGTCATCAGGGGTTTTTAAAATGTAAATTGGTCAGTGCTATAACGATTGGTCTGTGAATTCCTTTCCTTTCCTTCTCTTTTTTCACTTAACAGTATGTCATGCCATGTTTTCATATCACTATACATAGGTTTGCCTGATTCGTGTTAACGCCTGTGTAATATAGAAATTATGTAACACTATCACACACATAATGTGCCAGGCACATTTTTAAATATGTTTAGTTCTCAGGACCATGCTATGAGGTAGATACTATGTACACTCCCATTTTATACTTGAGTAAACTGAGGTATAGAGAAATTCAATAACTTGCTCACAATCATAAAGTTAGTAGGTATCCAGTGCCAGGATTGGAACCCAAGTTGTCTGACTCTGGGATGCGTGGCCTTAAGTCTACTGGCCTGGCTGTGCTGTGCCCGTACCACAGCTTTTTCAGCCATTCTTTTGCTGATCCTGTTCCGGTTTTTAATCTTTGTTGGCATCTCCTGCTGACTAGCACATTCTTGGATGCCTCTCCTGCCTCACAGTGATGTATATTTAGGGAATTAAAAAGAACTGCTATAGTAGTTTACCTCTAAATTAAAGTAATTATTAGATAGATGACTCTCCTTTTAAAAAAAAATTGTCATGTATTCCAAATTTCAATAAACATGTCTTTTGGGTTATCAGTGGCTTTGGCAAATCCACGTTACATCCATGGGCCATTACCATCGATAATTGAGAACTCACACACAAGTTAATCAATCATTTCATCCCACTTCCCATCTCTCCTGCATGGTTCTAGATGTTGCCTATCTCAGTGTTAGAATTGGGAAACACAGTGAAATTGTTTCACCCTTTGTAGTCCAAAAAATTGTCATTACAGATACAACGAGCTGCATAAAGTTAGAAATGTGGGTGGGGGTGTATGTGCGTGTGGAGTGGGGTCAT
Source organism: Equus quagga (assembly GCF_021613505.1). Lineage (NCBI taxonomy): Eukaryota > Metazoa > Chordata > Mammalia > Perissodactyla > Equidae > Equus > Equus quagga. The sequence continues at coordinate 20,831,455 of NC_060275.1, read as the reverse complement.
GCCGAAAGCTTTTCCACTCTCACTGGCAACAATTTTATACTACACAGCAGCATTTCCTTGTCTCCTAAAGGAATGTTTTCCATTCTTCTCAGAAGCTCAAGAATAAAAGAAGCAAAAATGAGCATAATATAGAATGTATTAGACTATGCTTCCCCACTCAATTCAAGGTGAAAGCTTTCCACCTTAGGGGTAGTAGAAAAAAGACTGTATTAAGAATAATAAACCTGGGTTCAGGTCTTACCAACTGTGTGATGTTAGACAAGGTTTTCCTAACCGTAGCAGCACTGATATTTTGGGCTGGATGATTCTTTGATGTGAAAGATTTTCCTGTGCATTGTAGGATGTTTAGCAGCGCCCCTGGTCTCTACTCACCAAACTCGAGTAGCAGCCACCACCCCCCACACCGGTTGTGACAATCAAAAATGTCTCCAGACATTGCCAAACGTTCCCTGGGAACCAAAGTCACCCTGATCGAGAACTGCTCTAGACAGACCTCTGAATTTCTTGGAACTACAGTTTATTTATTTATAAAAATGAGGATCATTTTATTTATTTTATGGAGTTGTTGTAAAGAGCAATGTATTCACACAAGTTTTGAAAATTCTAAATTGTCACTTAAGCATTAAGTTAGATATTACTGTTGTTATTTATTATTTAGCTCATGCTTTTTGTGACAGTGCTACATATGACAAGAAATATATTATCAAGCTATTATTGATCTCAGAATATATTTCTATGTATATTTCTAAGAGGGGCTATCAGAATAGTCATAATAGATGGAAGAGGCCAGGCACTATTTGCTATTGTCAATAAACTAATAGCTAAGATTATTCCATTTTGTAACCATAGACTGCCCTCCTGCTGCTGGTTAACGTATTTTGAAAAGGACTGCTGTCAGTCCTCAAGGAAAATAGGTACGTAGAGTGTAAAGCAGATACTCATCACCCCATGACCAGAAGAAACATCACAAGAGCGTATCTTAGTGTCAGGAGGCCAGGTGATCATCATTTGCAAAGCACAGCATAGGAAAGAGATCCTCTTAAGGAGAAAGCAATTTCTCTGACCCCTGGGTTTTACAGCTCCATGGTCTTAGAATGCGCCTCATTCAGAAGCTTGAATTGTCATGACTGATGTTCATGTCATCAATGTCATGTCATTGGAGCTCCCTAGTGTAGAATGTCATGTCGTTTGGAACCCAAAGCTTCAAAAGGTAGACTTCTCATGTGATTCTTCCTGTGTCCGTCTACAGGTCATGCATAGTACAGGCCCTCGCACAGGTCAGGCAAGGGACACATTTTTATTGAGTGGCTGGATAGTTATTATTTTGATACATCTTAACAACAATAATTTTCTGAAAGACACTAGATACAAAGATTCTGCACATAAATATTGAAGGAAGATTTTAATTTTGCCACCGCGTCAATTTTTTTCAAGCAGATCCTTCCCTTTTTCTGCCATGCTTCTAACCCCACCCCAGAATTCTTGGAGAAATAGCTCTGATACATGTCAAGGTCACACACTGGGAAGTCTTCAGCGGGCGTGGGGGCAAGTTTCCTTCCTTTCCTCATCTTCCTCTTTTTTCTTCCTCTGGTGTGAGTAAGCGAGCCTTGCTGGGCCTTCTGTTGCGAGGTTAATGAAGGGTTAAGAAAAGAGTGCTGAGGTCTGTTTGGTGCTGGCTGTGGTCCAGGTTTTAAGAGCAGGACAAAGAGGGTCTTTGCGTTCATAGCATTGCCCATCCAGTCTCAGCAGGAAAAAGAATGCAGGGACTCAGGAAGGGGAGCAGAATGGCAGGACAGGATCTTACTCGGGAAGGAGCTAAGAAAACTTCAGCATCTCCAGCAATTGATAGATGAAAAAGTGACATCTACAAAGGACCAGCAGTGACCTCAGTTGGAAGGATCTCCGTTTTACCACCTTGGGAAATAGACTGGGGTTAGAAGAGGGTTGGTGGTCATTATAATGGCTACCATTTAGGGACAGCCTACTACATGCTGGGACACTTCTAGCAGGAGTCAGGCCAATGGGAAGAAGTAGAAATGGAGATGGCTGGCAGGATTACGGAGACCAGGTCATTGAGGTAGATAAATTGGCACAAGGGTTGAGGGCCCATCTTGGAAGAAAACAATTGAAGTTCCGACCCCTCTCTCTTTTTCAGTTCTTAGAAACTTTCAGCTGCACAGTTCTGAGATGGCTTTGTAAAATCTTCACTCCAAACAACAGGTATTATCTATAACTTAAGCAAGGTAAATATTTTCTAAGCCAAAAAGAAATCTAGGCTAGAAATACACCAATAATACAGACTTGATCCTGATTAAAATCAGTTATTCCATGAGGCTTATTCTTTTGGTGGATGGATGACAATTGAAATACTAGATGATATTTATCTACTGTAACAATTACATAAAATTAATTCATAATGTTCACTCAGTAACGTTGTTTGCATATACTCCTATTGCTAGGAAGGTGCTATGTAATTCATTTTTCACACATCAAAATCCAGTAAATTGATATAATTATATTATCCTCCTTAGAAATGCTGATGGGGTCTGGTCTACATATCTCAGAGGGAAGAGAGGAGAACAGTGGGTGACATCATGTGCCATATGTTCAGCAATACCTATAGCACTGTAGGTACAATGGGCAGAGGTGAGAGTCTTTATGCCAAATCTCTTCATTGTTGGGGGATGTGATGAATTTTAAATTCATATTTTATTTATTGTCCAAGTACTGTATTTTCTTGTCTGCTTTTCTTAAAAAAAAATTCATAGAATTTATTTGCCTCTTCCAGGGAAACCTGTAAACCAATGGAAATATTTTTGACTGTCTGACAATGTCTGATAAATATGCATTGTTCTTGAAGGTCAGTAGGTCAAATGATGGATATAATTTGATTCAATTTAATTTGATTTGATTTGAGTTTACAATAAATTTTCTAACAAATTGTAAGCAAACTGTTGTGTGTAAGGGTTAGTGGGGATTTTCCCATGTTACAAGGCCAATGGATTTGAAAAGCGACTATTTCTCCTGTTAACCCTGACTCAGGCTGCCTTTCTTCAGCAAATTTAGGCCCCAGAGAATCAACAGGACAAACCTAGGAGATTTTATTCCCCCAGAGACTAAACGAGGGTTTTGGAATTAGGTGTTTTGAGTCCTAATCATAGGTCTGTCAAAGAACTTTATATGCCACTATACACAAATGCCATTTTCTAGTTTTAAAAACTGAGTTAGATGATCTCACAGTCTCAGCACCAAGTTGATAACGAAAAGATTGTTGCTGGTACAAAATGCTACCATCCCATCACTAATGATTATCGTCAGGATTTATGATGTGCTAATTCAATTTAAGAAATGAACTCAAGGAAAGAATACGCCAGGATTTTTTTGATGCAGGTTAACGTCAGCAGAGAAAGTGTAATACTGTATTTGAAGGTGTGGACTGTGTATTTTTTCACTAGATAAATACTAATTCCCTTCCCAGCTTTCCATTCAAGTGGTGACTCCTAACGCCTGTGAACAAATGTGCTTAGCCCTGCTAATGCTGATAAAAACTGCAAATCTGTCTCTTTCACTGTTGATCTACAAATAAAAGCCACACACTCCATCTCATTGTACCCTTAATGGAAAATCAGCAGGGCTGTTAGCAAAATTTCCAGCACCGAGAAAAGATAATATTAATTCAAGCACTTGAGGAAAATTCCCCAAATCCATCTTCTTCTCCTTGATAACATTATAGAAGTTTTTGATATACTGATATTTTGAGGAGTTTCAGCCTATGACTTACTAGCAATGCAATTTATTAAACAGTCACGTTAAATCATCTTCCACATAAGCCTCAAACTTGTCAACCATCTTAAACTCCCACCCTCAATAGTTTTAAAGATTTACAATGCAAGGAGAAAATTAGACCCATCTAGCACCTTGCCACCATATTTTCACAATATGGGGTTTTAGTTATCATAGGAGGAAGTGCCACCTTGGAAACAAAGGGACCTTGAGTACGTTTTAGAGGAAGGCATTGAGTTAAATACTGCTCCCCATTCTGATTAGACTGTTTGAGCCATTTAAAGGTGGTATAATGGTTAAGTTCATACACTCTGCTTTGGGTGCCCGGGGTTCACAGGTTCGGATCCCAGCACAGACCTACACACCGCTCATCAAACCATGCTGTGGTGGCATCCCACATGAAAAAAGTGCACAGATGTTAGCTCAAGGACAGTCTTCCTCACCAAAAAAAAAAAAAAAAACAGTGAAAGAGATGAGCACATTTATTTTTGGTTCCACAAAATTCTGCTTTTTGACTTGTCTCGAGATGTGCATATTTTTATAGAGCACGTTAGGCAAAGGTAGCACTGTGCTGTGGGCTGTGGGAGTAATGACAATTAAGACAGTGTTCCACCTTCAAGGAAGGTGTTATCTTCTAGAATATAAGTTCTGGAGGGCAGGGAAGGGCAGAATCTGTTTGATTCGTTGAGACACTATAATATACCCACAATAAATAGTTGTAAAATCAATGGGAGAGGATGGGGGGTAGGAGACGCAGACGTTAATGTATACAAATGCCAGCAACTGAATCGCGGAAGAGGGGAGGGTGCCTTGTGGAGTATGGACTAAATATGCCAGTGGTCAGCCTTGTGTTCTAAAGGAAACCACTCCTGCTGGGGAGTACCCACACTCCGTATTGAAGATCGGACACATCTGGAGACAGGATTTTCATGAAAGTCCTTGAGGCAACGGTCTCAGGGTGTCATTCACCAAACATATTGAGAACTTGCTTTCTGAAAGGCGTATGCTGGGTACCTGATGAATTCAGAGAAACGTTTTGCCCTTCAGGAGTTTCCAGGCTTTGAGGGAAGGAAGGCAGGTTCAGAGCTGCTGAAATGAATGTACGTATGCCTTGTGTGAAGCTTCTGAGTGGTGCAGAGGAACGTTATAGCAGTGAACCCACGAGCTGTAATAGAACTGTTAGGAGAGTCTGAACTTTAAAACACAGATGGAAAAGGCAGGAGTAACTGCCATGAACATGAATTAACCTGGAGACAGAGATTATGTGTGAACTTGCTGCATTCATTCTGTTTCAGCAATTCTAGCCTCTTTGCTTTTCCTCCAGCCTATTAGGCATCTGTCCCCAGGGCCTTTGCCCTTGCTGTTTACTCTGGTTAGAGCACTTTTTCCCAGTATCTGCAGGCTCACTCTCTTACCTCCATCAGGCCTTTATACTCATGTCACCTTCACCCCCTCCCACGTCCCTCATTGCTCTATTTGATATTACAAATTCCCTGCTCCCTCTTGTTTGCTTTCTTTTCTCAATAGCACTTACCATCCAAAGATTTTTGGGCCTCTAATCAAAAGTCACATTCCATCACCATCTGACACCTGGATCTGATTTTCCCATTGACTCCAAATTCAGAAGATGATAAAAAGAATGCTATATATTGACTCCCTAACAACTACAACAGGAAGATATCCATCAAGATGGAAAGATTACACCTAGGGAGGTGACTGACACAGCAGCATGAGGCATTCCAGAGGAGCGAGTCTGGGAGAGCGTAACTTTACTGCAAGACGTGGCTCTGCGTTTTGGGACATTTCTCATGCTCTGCAATTTCAATGATGTTTTACATGAGCTGGATTTAATATAAATGATGAGAACTGAGTACCACCTACCAAGTTCTGGAATGCTGTAATTCTGCCAGTACGACGGGACTCGAGCACCTGCCTGACTCATGGAGAGTTAGAGCGGGAGACCTGAGAAGGACTTCCAAGACTCACTGACACTCACAAGAATCTGAACAATGTGGCGGAGCTCTAGCTGACTGAGAAATCAGAGCAGTATAGAGAGCTGTATGGTGCACAAAAGTCTGGCATGAAGCAAAGTCTTCGAGGAGATCAGGATTTTAATCCAGAGTTAAAAACTGAAGCTGCGCCCCAAATCCTGCCTTAGTAATAGTTATACCGGTAAGTCCTCGATTGGGCCAGACAACTCTCCACTGGCTCATCTTTGACGCCTGCCGCAAACATCCAGTAGAGCTTGATGCATCAAAACCCTAGCACTGTATCCCAAAGCACTCCAGCACAAGAACTGACTTGGAAAATTGATCTTAGAGTCTAGATTGAATATTTTCCCCCATCTGCTATGAGTTCACCATCAGCTGTACCCCTTTTTCTTTCTGATCACCTTCTGCTTCCCTGCCTAGGGCCATTTTTTTCAGGCATCCCCATAGAGTCTCCCAGTGGCATCCTACCTAAAGCCTTCCACCCTCTTACAAACCTGAAGCTAGACAGCACCATGATTGAAACACATTTCATTATTTTTTGAAATTGTCATAGTGAAAGGTATAACACTGGTTTTCTCAGTAGGATTTAGAACAGTGCTGTCCAATAGAAATCTTATGCAAGACATGTGTAATTTCAAATTTTCTAGGAACCACATTAAAAAAGTAAAAATAAACAGGTGAAATTAAGGGAAAGTATACTTTATTTAACCCCATATATCCAAAATATGAAAATTTCAACATGCAATCAATATAAAAAATATTAATGAGATGTTTATGTCTTCAAAATCTGGGCTGTATCGTACACTACACCTCAGTTGGGATGAGCCACATTTCAAGTGCTCTGCAGCACAAATGGCAAGTGGTGCATTGGATGGTACAGGTTGAGATGTCAGCTCACATCTCTGGGGAGATCAGAAATGGAGAGTGATGAGCACTCTTGAATTTCCTGAGAATCTCTTCGGGCTGTGGGAGAGGACAGTAAGGAGGCAGGAATGGAAATATTTGAGAACCACCACAATGAAATCAGGCTCGTTCTTTATTCCGTTTGCTTCAAAGGAATTCTACATCATGTCTGCTGACAAAGGTTATCTGACATTGCATAAGCTAACATGATCGAACCTCTGATTTCATCATATATTACATGGGAAGAATAATATAGAAGTAATATATAACAATAACACAATAAAAATAATAATAATATCCAGCTCACTGGATTGTTGTGATGAAAAATGAGAAAGCACTGGATCTGGCCCGTGGCATAGTGATTAAGTTCAGCGTGCTCCACTTCAGCAGTCCAAGCCTGGGGGTTCAGATCCTGGGCTCAGACCTAAACCACTCGTCAGCCATGGTGTGGTGGCAACTCACATACAAAACAGAGGAAGATTGACACAGATGTTAGCTCAGGGAAAATCTGCCTCAAGCAAAAAAGAAGGAAGGTTGGCAATGGATGTTAGCTCAGGGCAAATCTTCCTCACCAAAGAAAAAAAAAAGGAAAGCACTAGGCAAAATAGTTCACAATATTAGTTTTTTATCTGGTAAAAAGTTGGCCTTTTCATATTTTTAAAAAATACCTCTATTGAGGAATATTCAACATCCAATAAACTGCACATATTTAAAGTGTACAATTTGATACATTTGACATACATAAATATATACCCATGAAATCAATCAAGAAATGCACATATCCATCACCCCAAAAGTTTCTTCATGCCCCTATATTATTCCTCCTTCCTACTCCTCCCTGCCCCCCACCCCTCCTCATCTCTCATCTCCATGCCCAGGCAACCAATAGTCTGCTTTCTGCTACTATAAATAGTTTGCATTTTCTGGAATTTTATGCACTTGGAGTCATAGAGTATGATATGTATATAAATATCTAGCTTCTTGAACTCAGCATCATTATTTTATGATTCACTCATGGTGTTTCATTTATCAATAGTTGTTGGAGGAGGTCCTTGAGAGGACGTGACAGTAGGTTGACCCATGAGCTTGACCCAGGCAATCATAGGCTTCTCCACCCCTGCCCTGTTCTTGGAATGTGCATTCTGCTTGCCTTCCCTACCCTAGAAGCTGCCTCAAGGACTCACCTTGAGAGAGCAATGTGTTGCTGAGACCATCTGGATGGTGTATGTGTTACTGAACCTGGTTAAGGCCTCTATATCAACTTTTTTTTTTTTTTGAGGAAGATTAGCCCTGAGCTATCATGTGCTGCCAATCCTCCTCTTTTCACTGAGGAAGACTGGCCCTGAGCTAACATCCATGACCATCTTCCTCTACTTTATATGTGGGACTACCACAGCATGGCTTGCCAAGCGGTGCCATGTCCGCACCTGGGATCCAAACTGGTGAATCTCGGGCCACCGAAGCAGAACATGCGCACTTTAACCGCTGCGCCACCAAGTCGGCCCCATATATAAACTTTTAAGATTCTGGCAGGCTGGTGTGGAGACCTACTCTTCACGCGGCTGCTCAAGACAAGCCTCATATGTAAGTTCCATGGCTTGTTAAACCTGCCACCTACCAATCTGGAGTTGTTCTGCTTCTCTCTTTGGTGTCTCCTTGCCCTCTGTCTATGGGGGCCAAGTTGCAAACCAATAATGGGAGAGCCAACCAGGAGACCAGAGAAAGGGGCTTTGGGAAAGTGGCCTCGAGGGGAAAATCCTGAGTTGGCCATTGACCTCTGTGTGGGGAGGGGTGACCCATGTGTTGGATGCTTGTGAACCATCAAGTGAGCACAGGGACACTTCCAAAACACCAGCAGGTCTAATGCACTTGTTTGAGGAACTGTGCATAGCTCACTGCAGCAAAGAAGGGAAATGCATGGCTGCTGCAGTTGGCTGACCTCCTCTGTGCACAGTTCAGCTGGCCACCAGTGCCCAGCTAGAGGCTGAAGCTCAAATTAGAAAGCTGGAAGAGCTGAGGTTAGAGAAGGAGGTGCAGCTGTCCACTACTCTGCTAGCTTCAGGGCTGGCAGGCAAGGTTGGAAGAGCAGGATAATCAGCTGGAGACCTTAGCATGCTGCTTTGCAAAGCTAGGAGGGCGTCTCCCAAGCAGGGCTACCATTTGAGCTGGATATGTCTGTGACTCTGGAAGGGGTGGGTTGAGCACTGTGTCGGACACAACAAAAGGAGTGAGTACTCCCAGGATTTTGGTCCAGCTCTGGAAGGAGGCAGAAACTTGATACACTCCCACAGAGCAATAGCTTCTGGCAGTGTACACAGTGCTCCTCCAGATGGATTCTCTCATGAAGGAACAGCAGATCGTGGTAAGAATTTTCCTTCCTTATCAAGGGGTGGGTTGAGAATATGTTCCATTGAGCCACCTCTGCCATGCCTCAGTCTCTCATGTTGACTAAGTGGCCTGCCTATCTGCGGAGAGGAGCACCCTGCCTGCCAGCCCACTGTCTCTAGAAGTGTGGGTGCTAGTAAGCCCTGTAGAGTATGTAGGTCATCCAGACGCCTCTGCCCCTATTCCTGTGGCCACCCTGGCAGCCTGTGGAGGGAGAGAGGAAGAAATTCCCACTAGTGCCTGTTGTACAGATGCGTGGAAACAGGAACGAGCTGAAGCAGCCAACGGGCTGAACTCAGAGCTGTCTGGCTGGTGATCACTCATGAGCCCTGGTAGACTCCAGCATATTGCTACATAGGTGATCAGATCCATGGAGAAAGACAGTTTTCACTTCATTTTCCATCTTGGTGCCTTTTATTTTCCTTTCTGGCCTTATTGCACTGACTATACCCTTAAATGCAATGTTGAATAGAAATGGTGAAACCAGAGATTTTTACCCTGTTTCTAATTTTAGAGGGAAAGTGTTCAGTCTTTCACCATTAAGTATGAAGTTAGCTGTAGACTCTTTTGTAGATCTCTTTATGAGATTGTGGAAGCTCCCTTCTATTCTTAGTTCACTGAGAGTTTAAATCAAGCATGAATGTTAGAACGAACTTGTCAACTGTTGATGTTGTCACTGGTTAACATCAAATGGGTTTTTAAAAAAATTATTGTTTTAATATGATGACTTACACTGATTGACTTTCAAATGTTAAACCTCCCTGAATTCCTGGGATAAACCCCACTCTATCCTGACATATTATCCATTTTATATATTGTTGGATTTAATAGGCTAAAATTTAGTTTAGAATTTTAGTTTAGAATCTGTGCTCATGAGGAATATGGGTCTTTAGCTTTCTTTTTTTAAATTGTGTTAAGAGCACTTAACATGAGACTCAACAAAATTTTAAGTGCGCAATACAGTATTGTGAGCTATAGTCACAAAATTGTACAGCAGATCTCTAGAATTTATTCATCCCGAGTAACTGGAATTTTATACCCATTGAACAGCAGTTTCCCATTTCCCCTTCCCTCTAGCGCCTGACGATCACCATTCTACTCTCTGTTTCTATGCGTTTGACTACTTTAGATGCTTCATGCAGTATTGGTCCTTCTGTGACTGGCTTATTTCACTTAGCACAATATCCTATAGGTTCACCCTTGTTGTCACATATGTCAGGAATTTTTCTTTTTTAAGGCTGAATAATATTCCACTGTGTGTATATACCACATTTTTCTTGATCTATTCACGTGTTGATGGACATCTAGTTTATTTCTATGTCTTGCCTATTGTAAATAGTGCTGCAATGAACGTGGGAATGCAGACATTGCTTCAGGATCCTGATTTCAGTTCTCTTGGACATATATCCAGAAGTGGAATTGCTGGATCATATATAGTCCTAGTTTTAATTTTTTGAGGAACCACCAAACTGTTTTCCATAGTGGCTGCACCATTTTATGTTCTCATCAACACTGTACAAGGGTTCCGATTTGTCCACACCCTTGACAAAACTTACCTTTTTCTTTCTTTTTTGGTGAGGAAGATTGGCCCTGAGCTAACATCTCTTGCCAATCTTCCTCTTTTTGCTTGAGGAAAGTTGTTGCTGAGCCAACATCTGTGCCAGTCTTCCTCTATTTTGTATGTGGGGTGCCACCATAGCATGGCTGGATGAGTGGTGTGTAAGTTTGTGCCCGGCATCTGAACCCGTGAATCCCAAGCTGCTGAAGTGGAGTGCATGAACTTAACTGCTAACCACTGGGTTGGCCCCTGGTTTTTTTGATAACAGCAATCTTAACAGGTTTGGGGTGATACCTCATCTAGGTTTCGATTTACATTTCCTTGATGATTAGTGATGTTGAATATATTTTCATATACCTGTTGGCCACTTGTATGTCTTTGGAGAAATGTGTATTCAAGTCCTCTGCCCAATTTTTTTTTTTTTTTTTTTTTTGGTGAGGAAGATTGGCCCTGAGCTAACATCTGTTGCCAATCTTCCTCTTTTTTGCTTGAGGAAGGTTGTTGCTGAGCTAACATCTGTGCCATTTTTCCTCTATCTTGTATGGGGGATGCTGCCTCAGCATGGCTTGATGAGCAGTGCATAGATTTGTACCTGGGATCCAAACCCGCAAAGCCCAGGCCGCTAAAGAGGAGCATGTAAACTTAACCACTACACCACCAGGCCAGCCCCTCTCTGCCCATTTTTTAGTGAGGTTATTTGCTATTTTGCTATTGAGTTGTAGATGTTCCTTATATATTTTGAATATCAACCCTTTGTCAGATATACGGTTTGCGAATATTTTCTCTCATTCTATAGGTTTCACTCTGTTGTTTCCTTTGCTGTGCAGAAGCTTTTTAGTTTGGTGTAGTGTCACTTACCTGTTTTTACTTGTACTTTTAGTGTCATATCCAAGAAATCATTGCCAAGACCAATGTCAAGAAGCTTTTCTCCTGTTTCTTCTAGGAGTTTTACAGTTTCAGGTCTTAACGTTTAAATCTTTAATGCATTTTGAGTTGATGTTTGTAGATGGTATAAGACAAAGGTCCAATTTCATTCTTTTGCATGTGGATATCCAAACTTCACAGCACCATTTGTTGAAGAGACTATCCTTTTCCCACTGGGTATTCTTGGCACCCTGTTGAGGATCAGTCAACCGTAGATGCATGGGTTTATTTCTGGACTCTCCATTCTATTCCGTTGGCCTATATGTCTTTCTTTATGCCATTGTCATACTGTTTCAGTGACTGTAGCTTTGTAACATATTTTGAAATCAAGAAATTTGATGTCTCCAGCTTTGTTCTTCTTTCTCAAGATTGCTTTTGTTATTTTGGGTCCTCTGTGGTTCCATATGAATTTTAGGATTGTTTTTTCTGTTTCTGTAAACAATGCCATTGGGATTTTGATAGGGGTTTCACTGAATCCTTGCTGTGGGTGGTATGGACATTTTAACAATATTAAGTTTTCCAATCCATTAACATTTTATTTACATCTTCTTTAATTTCTTTCATCAGCATTTTGTAGTTTTCAGTGTATACATCTTCTACCTCCATGGTTAAGTTTATTCCTAAGTATTGTATTCTTTTTGTTGTTATTGTAAATGGAATTCTTTTCTTAATTTCTCTTTCAGATAGTTCATTGTTAATGTATAGAAGCACGACTGATTTTTGTGTGTTGATTATGTGTCCTGCAATTTCACTGAATTCATTTATTAGTTCTAACAGGTTTTTTTGGGTGAAATCTTTATGATTTTTTAGGTATAAAATCATGCCATCTGCAAACAGATAATTTTACTTCTATCTCTCTGGATTTGAATGCCTTTTATTTCTTTTTCTTGCCTAGTTTCTCCTGCCAGGACTTTCAATACTATATTGAACAGAAGTGATAAAAGTGTGCATCCTTGTCTGGTTCCTTTCAGTTTTTCACCATTTAGTAAAATGTTAATGTGGGTTTTTCATATGTGGCCTGTTTTTTGTTGAGGTAAATTTCTTCTAAACCTAGTTTGTTGAGAGTTTTTATCCTGAAAATTGAATTTTGTCAAATGCTTTTTCTGCATCTGTTGATAAACTCATGTGATTTTTATCCTTCATCTGTCAATGTGGTGTATCACATGAATTGATTTGCATAGTTGAACCAACTTTGTATCCAAGGGATAAATCCCACTTGGTCATGATGTGTGATCATTTAAATGTGTTGTTGAATTCAGTTTTCTATTCTTTTGTTGAGGATTTTTGTATCTATGTTTATTAGGGATTTTGGCCTATAGTGTTCCTTTCTTGTAGTGCCCTTATCTGGCTTTGGTATCAGGGAAATGCTGGCCTCGCTCAATTCGTTGGAGGGTATTCCCCACATCTGGTTTTTTAGACGAGTTTGTAAAGGATTCGTATTATTTCTTCCCTAAATGTTTGGTAGAATTCACCAGTAAAGCTCCCTGGACCTAGAGTTTTGAGGGGTCTTTTGGTGATAGGATGAGGGATATTTTTAACTACAAATCTATTTCTTTAATAGATACAGGGATATTCAAGTTACCTATTTCTTCTTGAGAAATGTTGATTGTTTGAATCTTTCAGGAAATTTTGGTTCATTTCATCTACGTTGCCAAAATTATTGGCAAAACATTGCTAATTATATTAACTTATTTCCCTTCTAATGTCTGTGGCTTATGCAGTGATGTCATTCTCTTATTCCTGATACTGATATTTGTGATATTGGCTTTTATTCTTTTCTTCTATGGTTTATTTTGGATAGCTTCTATTGTAGTATCTCCAAGGTTACAAACATTTTCTTTTACAATGTCTAATTTACCATTAATCCCAGACATTGTAGTTTTCATCTCTAGAAGTTTGATTTGACTCTCTTAAAAAATATATATATATCTTCTATGCCTCTGGTTAAGTTTTTGAAGAAATGGAAGACAGCTCTTGTAAGTGTTTTACTGTCCATGTATACAAATTATTACTAAGATCTATGTCAGATATGGATCTGTTTCAATTGCTTGATGTTTTTCTCCTTCTTATTATTTGTCATATTTTCCTGCTTCTTTGTATACCTTGTGACGTTTGTGTGAATTCTGGACATTTTGAATTTTACCTCGTTGGTTACTGGTTATTTTCATATTCCCATAGATCTTCTTGAGACTTTTTCTTTCTGGAGTATGTTAACTCACTTGGAAATAGTTTAGTCTTGGAAGACCCAGCTTTTAAAATTTGTTACATGTAGGGCCGGCCTACATGGTTAAGTTGGCGCGCTCCACTTCTGTGGCCTAGGGTTTCTCTGATTCGGATCCTAGGCACAGACATGGCACTGCTCATTAGGCCATGCTGAGGCGCCGTCCCACATGCCACAACTAGAAGGACTCACAACTAAAATATACAACTATGTACTGGGAGGATTTGGGGAGAAAAAGCAGAAAAAAAAGAAGATTGGCAACAGTTGTTAGCTCAGGTGCTAATCTTTAAAAATTTGTTACCTGCGACCAGGGCTGTGTTTAGCTGAGGGCAGATTGTTTTCCATTAATGATGCAAGACTCTTAGGAGTACTCTGCCCAGTACCCTGTGAATTATGAGGTTTTCTTACCTGGCTAGTGGTTGCAGGCACTATTCCCAGCCGTGTGTGAGCACTGAGAGAGGCTCACTCTAATCCTTCCAGGGATTCTCTCCTGGGCCTCGGGTAGTTTCATCGCATCATGTGCTCGTCAGTACTTTGCTGAATATTCAAGTGCATCCCTCTGCAGTTCTCCAGAGTTCTCTGTCTCTGCTTCTCTCTTCTGTGAACTCAAGTTGCCTTGGTCTTCCCAGAGTTTCATTTCTGTCTCCTCAACTCAGAAAGCCTGCAGCGTTCTGAATAGATTCTCTCTGCGCTGCAGATCTGAAACTCGCTGAAGGCGTTAAGCTGGGCAATCATGGGGCTCGCCTTGTTTGTTTCTTTTCTTTCAGGGATCGCCGTTCTTTGTTGCCCTGTGCCTAGAGAATTGAAAACTGTTGCTTCATATGTTTAGTCCAGTTTTTTGGTCCTTTCTGCCTCTTTCAGGTGACAGTGTAAATCCAGTCCACGTTCTCCCATCTTAGTTGGGAGAAGGAATTGTCTTTTATTCTTTCAAAAACCATTCATGTTCCTGACAATGTGATTTCCCTTAGAACTCTACCCCTTTTGTAGTAGACGGAGGAAAAAGATCGTTGTTGCTAGAATGGACCACTAATATGCACCATCAGGTAGTGTGTCTGGTAGTGCTACCAAAAATGTTTAAAAAAATAAAAGAATCAGAGCTTAGGCCTCTATGATGTTGACTCGAAAAGGCTGTGGCTCTTCAGGGGGCGTGACTCAGTCTCTAGTCTACATTTCTTTATTAGGTACAATGACTATGGGACGCAGGGCTCTCTGGGCCCCCATTTGCTCATCTAGAAGATGAGGATAGTTGTCATAGCTCCTCATACGGTTCGTAGTGAGGATTAAATGAGATAGGATCTGCAGTGCTATTAGCTTCATACTTGACACACAATAAGTGCTCAAAAAATGTGAGAAAAATCTTTAATCTTTAAAGATACCTCCAAGACTTTCTACTGTTGTTGAATTTGCAAAATGGTCCACATTTACTTCAACCTTAGTCTTCATCCTTCATGATTACACACAAACACACACAAACACACACACCCTCCTCTTCTCTGCAAACTTAAGAATAACTTCTTTGCTTGGCTTGTCACAATGGTGATATTTTAGTTAGTGGCTTTCAACATCAGAGTTGCTGTGTACTTAATGACCAGCTTATCCGACATCCGCATTTTCTTCAGAGAAGTAAACTGCAGTTTGGAGACAGGAGGCGATCTGTCCAAGGTCAGAGAGTTGGTTAGTGGTGGATTTGGGTCTCCAGATTTTCCATCCAGGTGCTTTTCCCATGAAACAGTGCTGCCCCTTTTTCTCATTCTCCAGGCTTCTTTCAATTCTGGGAAATACTTTGACATTCACAAACAGGAATTTCACAGAATATTATAGATGCACCTGTGCCATAGTTCTATATAAGGTTTTTAAGTTCTTTCCTCCTCTTTATGTGAGCGTGTGTGTGTGTTGGGGTTAGGGTGAGGGTTGGGGAGGAGTGGGAAATTCTAAGCAGACTCAGTATAAATCAAATTAGTTATGCCAAAAGAGAATCATGAACTGGCAGGCATAAGAGATCCTAAAGTCAATCTTCATTCTATAGCTGATGAAGTTGAAGTTTGAAAATTTAAGTGACTTGTCTTAGTTTGAAATTTGGATAAGTGAAATTTTAGTCTAGAGTACGTTCCATTAAATTCACTCTCTTTTCAACACTTTGTAACTGCTTACAAGATAATTAACACGGAGGGTTCTTACAAGTAGTGTGGTACAACTATGTGAAAATTTCTATAATTTCTTAAAAGAAACACTTTGGAGAAGGTAAGATCTCCATATCACTTTAAGTACTAATTCTATTAGTTGCTTATGCTATCTTTTTTTCCTTTTACATTAAACATATATCAACAATAACAAAAAAAAATCCTTAAGCTTAAGCATTATTTGTGATAGTGTGTACAGAAATAGTGCACACAAAAAAATATTTAGAATTAGATTTTGGCTTTAGGCGATTTTTGTAAATGAGACACACTTTTTTATAACTATATAAGTAACTTTACAACATCCAAATTATCCTGCAGGAGAAGTATGAATTTTATTACATCACAAATGTATATTATATGAATGCAAAATTGGATGCTGTTAAATCTTACCCAATCTGATTTTTAGAATGATTATGTGATTGCAATTCCATGAATAATAAGAATTTGTTTGGTAGTGGATTGATCATTTTTGTGAAAGTGAATTCATCATTTTCTTGAGTGTGTCTGATCTTTGGATCCTTGCGGGTAAATTTTCAGTACAGCACATGGGGGTTTAGCTATGTGAGTCCCATTAGTGTGAAACGGAGTTTTGCAGCTTAATCCATGAGCTGAGCAGTTGTTCTTTAATGTTATTTTAATATTTAATGGTTATTGCAGGGCTGTCAAGCTGGGATATTTCAACGAGAGAGATTTCCAGAACTTATGAGAGAGATTTTAAACATCTATGCAGAGCAGATTGCAATATCTTTCATTATAAGAGGAAGAGTCTTTAGGGAGAAACAGTCCAATTCAAAAGAGAGTTTCCCTTTAGTTGTGGCAAACTTGAGACTGGGATAATCGATTTCTTATTTTTATTAGAATTATCCAAAGGATTCACTAAATTATTTTCATGAGGTAACTTAGAGATCAATCTGGTGAAGTTTTAATGGACTATCAAATAGAGTCAGGATTAAAGGGCTTTTTGGTTTGGGTTTTTACTTATGTATACTCATTTTTACCATTAATTTTATAATTTTTTTGGCATTCTTGATTTTTTTTTAAATCCTGTAGGCAAAATTTACAGAGATGATTGACTGTGAAGAAACCTCCATGAAGAATCAACGGTCTTCACTACAAGTGAGATGATTTAGTCATCTCAGAGAAGTCTCTCTACAAGAATAAACGGCTGCATTCTTCCCACTGGGCGTCTCCCTAAATGCCTGGTGGCCCCAAGAAATCAGTACAGCCTGGGTATTCTTGAGGGATGAGAACATCTGGCCTTCAGTCCTTAAAATATACTCCATATTATTTTGATCAATTCTAAGGAACAATAAACCTATGCCTGAAGTAACCCAAGAAGTCACTCAAGGTCACAGGGGAGAAGACTCAAATGGAAAAAAAAAAAGACAGCTGTATTTATCCATCATTTATCCCTTCTTTCTCTTGAAAGTTCAAATTTCTCTTCTCTTCTTCCCCTCTGCCTGTAAACCTGTGCAAGTTTCTACATTCTGAAAATAAGCAAAAAAACCAGATATCTGCCATGCAGCTCTCCTCCTAGCTGTGTTCTTACATCCCTCCCCTCATTTATCACTCAACCCTTTGAAAGAGCCATTTACCTTCACAATCCCCTCTTCTACATCCTTCCTGCTCACTGGTGTTACCACTTACTTTTTGCTGGCCAACTCTGGTGACCTCTCCTCAGTATCTAATGGACTTGTCTACCCTTTGGTTCTTCATACCCTGAATTACTGCCTTCTTTCCACTTTTTTCTTCCCTCCCTTGCTCCTTTCTGTCTTATTTCAGCCATGTATTAAATACATTTTGTCAGACACGGCTCTGAGTACCTAACAAAGATAAATAAGGCATAGTCACAATCCTCAAGGGGCTTAGGTTCTGATGGGAGAAACAGGAAAGCATCATTCTTTTTTCTGCTTTGTAATGCTAGAGCTTGGCCTCTGGAAACCACATTTCTCCTTTCTGGCTGACTCCCTTTTAGGTTCCGTCAATAGCGGACATGTGAGAGAGAGCCAGGAAAACTGGAGCTGGGTAGAGAGGACTCACTCTTTCTGTTTGCTCCCTATTCCTGTCAATGATGCTCAACCACAGCCCTTCACTTGGGCAGCGATGGTTGGTTCCAGTCTCCAGCTTCTTGTTGGCATTCTCAGAGCCAGCTTCATGTGCCCTTGCATGGCTACCAGCACCAGCTGGGCAGTGTTCCATCTCAGAGGTTTGGGTCCCAGCTCTATGGAGCATATCTTTCGAGCTCCCAAGGTAGCAGCATCTCTAAGCAGTACTCCTTCTCAAGGATAGGGGTCCTGGCTCTGTGCGGACTGAGCCATGCAGAAGGTCCAGGCTGCACAGCAAACTGCTTTGCCACTTGGTTCCTTATGACCCAGAAGTTGATGGATACTCAGTGATCTGAGGCAAGTAGGGATGCTATAAGGAGCCTCTGGCAAGCCCCAGTAGGAGAATTCCAGTGCAGACCTCTAAGCCCTCTTCTCTTTAGGGGTTTAGGATGGTTTATAATTGTTCATTTTTCAAAAACTTTACTGAGATATAATTCATATACCACACAGCTCATGTATTTAAAGTGGTTGATATTTTTTAGTGCATTCACAGAATTGTGCATCCATCACCACAATCTAATTTTAGAACCCTAAACTCTCTTTTGCACATAACTATTCTCCTTTCAAAAAATAGCCCTTGGCTTGGCTTTTACTAGGTCCCGGTAGAGCAAATGAGTCACCACACGTCATTGAATGACTATGCAATATGACCTGCCCAGCATGAACTGAGTTTCCCTGACCCATCAAGGCATAGCACTGGACATGTACAACAGCAAATCCATCGTCATGTGGAAATGTTGCAGAAGAGACTGGTCTCGAGCAAGCTCTGAAGACTCAAGTGAGTCGAATGAGTAGGTGGCACAGACTTCAACTCCTACTCATGCTGCATTGCCTCATTCCCTCAATCCACACCTATGGCCGTGTGTGGGATTTTCTTATAAGTTGACTGAGAGGTAAAACCTTTGGCCTGATTTACATATATGCATTAGTTTCTTCCGACTGTCATAACAGAATATTACAGATTGGATGCCTTAAACAATAGAAATTTATTTTCTCATAGTTCTGGAGGCTGGAAGTCCAAGATAAAGGTGCCATCCAGGTTAGTGTTGGGTGAGGACTCTCCTCCTGACTTGCAGATGTCTGTCTTCTCACTATGTCCTCATACAGCCTTTTGTGCATGAGGAGAGAGAGACAGACAGACAGAGAGAGAGGGCTCTGGTGTTTCTTCTTCTTTGTGACAGTTAATTTTATGTGTCAACTTGAAAGGGCCATGGGGTTGCCCAGGAATCTGGTTGACCACTGCTCCGGGTGTGTCTGTGAGGATGTTTTGGTTGAGATTAACACTTGAATCAGTAGATTAGTAAAGTAGTTTGCCCTCCCTAGTCTGGGTAGCCCTCATCCAATCAGTTGAAGGTTTGAAGAGAAAAAAAGGCTCGTCTTTTTCTAGCAAGAGGGAACTCCTCCTGCCTGACTGTCTTGAGCTGTGGCTTTGGTCTTTTTTCCTGACTTTGGACTCAAACTGAAACATCAACTTTTCTTGGGTCTCAAACCTGCTGGCTTTTGGACTGGAACTTACACCACTGGCTTTGCCCTTTCTCAGCCCTTCTTCAGATTCAGACTGAAACTGCACCACCAGCTCCCCTGGGTCTCCAGTCTCCAGCTTGCTGACTACAGATCTTGGGACTTTTCAGCTTCCATAATCACACAAGATAATTCCTTATAATCTCTCTCCCCCACGCCCCCAACTCTCTCTTTCTCTCACGTATATATCTATCTCCTACTGGTTCTGTTCCTCTGGAGAAACCTAATACACTCCTCTTATAAGGACACCCATTCATATGATCTCATTTAATGTTTATTATTTCCTTATATGTGTATCTCCAAATACAGTCACATTGGAGGTTAGGATTTCAACTTATGAATTTTGAGGGGACCCAATTCAGTTCGTGGCAACATGGTTCCACATATGTTGGCACCAACCAGAAGTAGACTGCTGTAGCTTTACAATACAATCTGGAGCATCTCTGAAAGATAATGGTGCAAGAGGTTCAAGTGGGTAGAACTTCAAGCAGTCCACTTGGTCTGGATGGAGAGTTGTCCAGAAGGACAGCTATACAGTAACTCCTGGTCAGTAGATAGCAGTTTGGCTGCATGGGTCGCCCAGGGATTTGGAAAGAACAGGACTGGAAGATTAGTGACAAGTAGATCTGGAAAAGAGGAATGTAGATGGTCTTTTGGAATGAGCGCTGAATGTGAAGATGTATTCCATGTAAAAGCTTACAAAGGGACATTCACTGTAGAGGGGCCTCTCAGTTATCAGAAGGACAAAATGATACATTCCATGGATGTCAATCAGCCTCTGTCTTGTCCCAGTCGTCCTAGTGCTTGCTCAATGAACCCATTTAAAAGCAGCCATGGTGGCACTGATGAAGGCTATGCATGAGCTCATCTTCCCCTGAACTAAAGTGATCTGGCTTGTGCCACTATGCACAAGTGCCTAATTTGCCAATAAAAGAGACCAATGTTGAGCTCCTTGCATGAAATCACTACTCTAGAGCACCAGCAAGCTACCAAGAGACGGGTTGATAACACTGACTTCCTTCCATCATGGAGGAGGCAGCAATTTGACCTCAGTGAACATGGATTTACCCTTCCTGCATATAATGTTTTTGCTGGCACGATCATCTGGAGACTTAACCTCTTATTCACCATCATGGTATGCCACACAACACTACTGCTTTTAAAGGAATTTATTTCATAACAAAGAAAGTATAGCAATGAGCTTGAGTGCATAAAATTCACTGGTCTTAGAACCACCCCATCACCCTTTCTCCTCTCTCTCTCTTTATCTACACCTCCCTCAGATCCCTTGCTTTGGGGAAATCAAGCTGCCATGTTATCATCAACATGCAATATGACCTTTCCAGCTTGAACTGAGTGTTACCTGACTCATCGAGGCATAACAGAACAGAGTTCAAGGAACTGATGTCTCCACTAAGAACCACTGAGGACCTGAGGCCTGACAACAGACGTGTTAGTGAACTTAGAAGTGGTTTTTCCCCAGTTGATCCTTGAGATGACTGAGTCCCTGCTGACACCTTGCTTATAGTCTGGTGAGAGACCCTAAGACTGAGGAACTGAATGCCATAGCCGGCTTCCTGACCCACAGAAACTGGGAGATACGTTTGCTATTTTTGTGTGTGTGTGTGTGTGTGTGAGGCAGATTGGCTCCGAGCTAACATCTGTGCCAATCTTCCTCTACTTTGTGTGGGACACTGCCATAGCGTGGCTTGACGAGTGGTGCCATGTCCGTGCCGCGAACCCAGGGCCACCACCAAAGCAGAGGGCCCAAACTTAACCACTACACCTGGCCCGTTTGCTGTTTTAAGCAACTCTTTTGGGTTCATTTGTTATGCAGCAATAGATCAATTATGCATATATTAAATAAGTGAATAAAGTTGCTGATATATTTTGAACAATTTAAATACGTGCTTTAGAAATATTCCCAGCTTCAGTTTTTAAAAAGATCACTTTGGTGCCAATATGGACAATTATGTTGGGTGAGACTTCGGACAGGAGAGTACGAGGCTCACATGACAGTAATCTAGGTGTGAAGACCTTGACAGTGAGAATGGACAGAAGTTGGCTTCAAAGAGATACTTAGGAGGTGCCTCTGTCAGACCTGGGCAACCAACAGGATGTAAAACACTTTCCTTCTATAAAAACATGGGACTCTACTCCCACTGTATTCCCTCTCTCTAATCTGGTTCTTCTTTTTCATCCTCTTTGCTAGAACACCCTCCCCTCCTCTGTGTCCCCTGAAGTGGTCAGAGTTCCTGGAGACTTCATACTAGGCAATCTCATCTGGTCCCGTGGCTTCTGTCACCATCTATATCCTGACAACTCCCACATCCCTCCTCCCAACACACCTCTCTTGGGAGTGCAAGTTCCATATTTCCAACTCCACACAAAACCCCACATTTCCTAGTTCAGCAATGTGCAAACTTTTTCTGGGCTTTGCAGGCCACACAGGTTCTGTTGCAACTACTCAACTCTGGGGTTGTAGTGTGATTGTAGCCAGAGACAGTACATAAATGAACGAGCACACCTGTGTTCCAATAATACTTTATTTATGGACAGTGAAATTGGGATTTCATATAATGTCCACTTGTCATGAAGTATTATTTTCCTTTTGGTTTTTTTGGCCATTGGAAAATATAAAAACGACCCTTAGCTCTTGGGCTTTGTGGGCTGTAATTTGCAGACCACTGTTCTACTGCCTACTATGTTTCTAGCCTCATTTCCTGGGATTCTTTGCACTCAAGACGAAGTAAATCTAGTGCCCCTTTTTATGTCCTTCAATGACTATCTATGGAGTTCCCGTTGACTTGGATCCCCTCATGCCTCACTTCACCCTGTGAACCCCTCATGGTTGATGATTACTGGCTCAATTGTACTCAGCTCAGTGAGCCTTCTCAGATTCCCCCAGGCAGAATTATTTTCTCCCTCCTCTGTTCTCTCAAAGTACTCTGTTCCTATCTCTGTTATGGCAGGTATCACATCATAGTGTCATTTATCTTTTTAAGTACCTGTCTGCAATGTTGGCCTATGAACTCCTCAGTGTCAAACATCCCGCCATATTCATCTTACTATAAGTCTTCACTCAACAACGTCTTGAAGGGACTTGCATAGGAAAGCCAACATTTTGTATAAAGTGCTACAGATTATTTCTAGAAATTTCGACCATAAAGATAAGTGTTTTCATTAAAATTATGACTGTTTATATTTGAAGTCCAGCTTTTTGGGGAATAGAATATTATCTTCTGAAAGCCAGTTTTCATAATACTATTTGGAGGATCAAATATTAAAATTCTTATACAATATTTTATAATCTACATACAGATATACAAATGTTAATCTTCATTAATATTATTGCCACTTCTCAAACTACAACTCCTACAGTTACTATTGCTATAGGTTTGACTATAAACTTGTTTTTAAAAGAAATTTGCCTCATTGTTGTAAGGATTTTAGTTCCAGTAATAGAAGTTTATCTTACCTTCTAAAGCATATGTTTTCTGATTTATTTTTGTAGATATTTTGGCTCATGATATGAACTCTTTTGCTTTTGTTATCATTTGTGTTTGCAGTAAAATTAAACAGTTTTTCCATGACCTCTGTATTCATATGATTTTTTTTCAAAAAAAGAGGCAGTGTTTTTCATTTTCTTCTTGAATATGTCCATCCAAATATGATTTCTCATTCCACCTTCGTAAAATCTGTTCTTTTAACCAAATGTAATCCTGGAGATAATCTCAGATTCAGGCAAGAGGACTGGCAGCCTTTGACACTGGACTACTTTATAATGGAGAAAAGTATTTCAATTTCTCCCCTATTAATTTCTATCGAAAGTCTGCTTTACTTTCCTCTCCCCCAGTGGACGTAGTTCTGTTTGATTTCAATTAAAAATGAAATGTCAGCATTTTGGGATGCATTGTGCTGTTTACGGTGCACACGATTCCCACTCATTAGGGAGAAGGCATCATGTTTGGAGGAAACCCAGCTGGGATGAAAAAGTAGATTTCTGTTTCACATTTTCATTAGAAATATGAACTAGGATGTATTTGACAAGGCCTCTATTTAAAGGAAGAATCTGTGGCAATAAGTTTCCCAATTCCCACATCACTCACTATTTTCAGTTTATTTGGAGGTTTCCTCTATTAGATCATATTTTCCTTATTCCCATGCTAAATTTATCTAGAAACAATCTCATCTTCATTTCTTGTCCGTGAGTACTATGTACTGCTGAGAATAAGTGCCTAAAGATTGGTGAAGTATTTATGGTTCTTAAAGAAGTTGATTACATTAAAGGTAGTATTTGACGTAGGTTTGGTGTTCCAAGAGAAAATTTCCCCGCTTCAGTTTTTGATGATCTGAGACTTGACACCTAAAAATTCAAGCGGATGTGAAACTTCAGAAGAGTTAGCATCATTCTGCTTCTTCTCTCTCAAGGAAATGGGCATATGTAGATAGTTACGGAAATACATTGGTAGTGATGACAGCTTGACCAGGAGTGTAAAATGTATGATAACGTGATCACTTTTAAAAATTTCAACAAGAAATCTATAATATTTCCTGAAGTGCCAGCATCTGGAAAATGGAATGTTTTTCCACTTAAAAGCAAATAATATATTGTTGCAATTTTGTTTGTAAGAGAAAAATGATGAAGGAATATGCTTCCTGACTGTATCCCATTTGGCAAAACCTAGTACATGAACCGGGAGAAGCGCAGATTGTATAGCCAAATTTCATATGGAGTTACAATCACTGAACACTGAAATAACCTGGCTACGATTTCTGAATATTGACAAAAAAGTTGGACGAAAAAGATGACACTTTGGTGCCAAAGATTACCTAATCTATGTGATTATAATATGAAGGCTCGGAAGGGAGTGACCTGTGAATGGTAACTCTTGCTGCTAAAAAAAAATCTGTTTTGCAGCCCTACCTCATATCGGGTTATAGACTTTTGCTCAGAATGAATGACTCTAGCTTGTTACATTCTGTGGTTTCTGTTTCTCAGTTTTTTTTGCAGAGTTTGCTGGTGCTAGAGTCTGTGTTTTCCTTTTATAAACATGTCCAGAAGAATTTACTCAACAAACATATTAGGCATTGACTACGGGCTAGATATTGTGTGAAATTCCATAGTATTCCTGGGATCGCAGGCTTTAGGGTTCAGTCAGAGGAAACAGACAGGTGCATAAATACATGAAGGAAGGCGTCATAGATGTCCTGACAATGGTTTCAAAGGTGACACCAGAAGGGAGTGGTCAAGTGTATCCAGGAGAGTCAGGAAAGGCTTCATAGAGGACATTGAAGCCACTAATTTTTGATGAGAATCACTTCTGAGGCCAACTGCCTGGTTTCAGGACTTGGCAATAGATGATCTTGACTTTTCTTTCTTTTTTTTTTTTAAATTGAAGTATAATTGACATAGAACATTGTGCAAGTTTATGCTGTACAACATGTTGGTTTGATACATTTATATATTGCAATATGATTACCACCATAACGTTAGCTAACACTTCTATCACATCACAGCTATCATTTTGTGTGTGTGTGATAAGAACATCTAAGACGTAGTTACCTTTGAGAATATAATATGGTGCAGTTAACTATAACCACTATGCTGTGCACTAGATCCCCAGACCTGCTTCAGCTCCTAGTTGCAAGTTTGTACGCTTTAACAACATCTCCCCATCTCCCCCAACTTCTAGCCCCTAATAACTGCTATTCTACTCTCTGTTTCTACAAGTTTGGCTTTTTAGGTTCCACATATAAGTTTTATCACACAGCATTTGTCTTTCTCTGTCTAACTTATTTCACTTAGTATAAATGCCTTCAAGTTCACCCATGTTGTCAAAAATGGCAGGGTTTCCTTCTTTCTCAGGCTAAATAATATTCCATTGCATATCCATATATACCACACCTTCTTTATCCACTCATCAGTTGACAGACAAAGATTTTTCCATATCTCGGCTGTTGTGAATAATGTTGCAGTGAACATGGGGGTGCAGAAACCTTGTTTTCAATTCCTTGGATACATACTGAGAAGTGGGATTGCTGGATCACGTGGTAGTTCCTTTCATGCCCAGTAGATTCAGAGGGAGAATCTTAGAAACTTCTCTAGGAGCTGGACGACGTAAGGAAAGGAGTTCTAACTCGTGTGTGTGTGTATGTGTGTGTGTGTGTGAATTTGAGAGAGTCACTGCTTTTTTGGCAACTGATTTGGCCGTTAACATCACAACAATGCACCTTCCAATTAAACCCCTGCTTTCTTTATTTCAACTTTCACATTTCAGGCTGAATTTGATAGAATCTAACTATTTTTTTAAAACGTAAGACAAAATTTTTATTGAAGTAGCGCTTATTATTTTTAATAATCTTTTTTCCCACCAGTATAGAGTTAACTTATTTTTAAGCGGTGTCTACTGGGACTCCCCTCTTTCATTATTCATTGAAAAGTCTTGGAAAAGTTAAAATACTAGATATGCCCATTAGCTAAATATAGTGTATTGATGGTCATTGAAAAACATGTTTTGGTTTTATATGAAACAAGTATAATGACGCCCTAGGTTGGTGTGGAAAATATTGATCTGGACTGGAATTAACCACAATTTCACATCCTTGAAACAAGCTATAAAGTATTTAGATCAATTTCTACAAAAGAACCTTTTTTTGTATGTCTGTAAAATATCTGTTTGGTTAATGACAGCAATAAGTATGTATTTGAGGCTGACAAATGGACAACATCACCTAGTGCTAGGAAAAAGTAATACATATATAGTAAAATGACAGATTGGAAGATAGCAGGGGATAATCCTTTATAGAAAAATAGACAAAACTCAACTTATTTCTAAATAACTGGGGACAAAACAGTATGCTAAATTTTTCTTCATAAATTTATGTTAATAGTAACTAATTTTACAAATGTATGAAGTTCCCTTGTAATACATGTTGTATGCAGCATAAAATTTGAGAACTTATTATATTTTACATAATGATCTTATAGAAAAATAGTATTTTCTTCATGAGACATTTGTTCATTTCAATTTGAAAAAACTTTCATAATTCTACAAATGTCTGGAAAATTCATGACAAGGTCTGTTGGTGTATTTGGTATGCTGACAAGAGGGCCTGAGATCACTATCAGTGGAGATGCTCTGGATGTCAAGTGGAAACATAAAATTTATGCCAATATTTCTATGGTAAAGCATTGGCTATTCCCCTCCTAGATATATGAAGTTAGGATATCTGGATGGTCATGATGGACGAAAGTAAAGCTAAATTTAGGGAGGTCTGCAGTGGAACTCACACTGTAGTAAGCCTGATGGCCTAGTGACGAAAATTTACAAATATATACTACAAAATATTCAAAAGCCTCTTTCTTAAAATAAGATGTGAGATACTACCATGCTTGGGCGCTAAAATAAAATCAACATGATTCATATAATGGCAAAGATAAGAAGTTTGCTGCAGCACGGAACCTGGATAAGTGCGCATATGTGCACAGCTGCTGGAAAACTGGGTTATTGTAACAGTTGACAAGACCATGGAGGTACGGTATTTTCCTTGAAGCCAGATTTGAAAGCACAAAGCTGTTGTTCATAGAAGTCCGGAGAAGGCCAACAAAGGCATGGGGGTGAAATCTATCTAAAAACTTTTATGTAAAAGCATTCCTTTAAACTAAAGTCGTAAACCATGCACAAGAGAAATAGGAGACAGAAGTCACTATTCTGCTTGCCATAATCTTAGACTACAGGGATTTTGTAAAACAAATGATTTCTAAGTGCTTAAGGTCAAAGTGGAAGAAAAGGCATTTTATCAAACTTGTTCAGGGGGAGAAAGAACCTCCAAGATGAATGTCATGTCCTTGGCTCGTGTATCATTCTTAGAGAATTCTTTAGGGCCTTTCTAAGATTTCACTGCATGTTCACCACATCTGGGTAATTTAAACCATTTTGAACACCATCTGAAGATATTTGTGTTTTCAGCCAAAGTAAAGCATTTTAAAGGTTTTTTTTTTCCCCCTAAATTACTATAATATGTCATCAATTTAAAATATAAAGGGCTGGAAATAATGGACTAACATCCATGAAACTTTGCATTGCCTAATAGTGTGTTAGATAATTACAACATTTAATTACTTGAGAAGAGTCGGCTTTAAAAGTTGTACACTACTTGGGGGAATAATTGAATTAGCAAAATTTTCATGTTTTAACTATAATGGTGCTAAGTTCTTATCATTATCATGAATAATAAGAATTTGTTGGTTGCATACTAGCACAATGGCACTGTGCTAGATACTGGGAATTCAAAAATAATATAGAGGCCTCTGACCTTAATCAACAATATGCTGAGAATGCTAGGCCCATGGCAGAAGAGGAAGGAAATATGCCAGGTGAACTATGTGAGTGTGTCAGAAGTTTAGAGGAAGGGGCCAGTGTTATAGGCTGGAGAACAGAGAAGGAGCATGATGCAAGGCAGAATCTGAGCGGTGAGCAAGGCCCTATAGGACATATGAAGATTTCTATCTTTATTTTAAGAGCGATGGGAAGGGACTTAAGACATTATCTTTTTAGATTGACATTCAGAAAACATTAGCTGCAGGGTGAAGAAAAGATGGTAGACAGGCTAGACTGAACGCAGGTAGACAAGTTAGACGATGGTACTAGTAGTCCAGGGAAGAGACACCAAGGCTTTGGATTAGGACAAGGACAGTGGAGATGAAGAGAAGTGGACAGAGACTCTTGTCAAATGACAAAGCCCATGAGGGAACAACTCCTATCTGCTCCAAACACATAGACATGCTAAAAATACATAGCTGAGCTTGAAAGTAAGAGGCAAATTAACATGTGACCAAAACTTGGACCACTGGGTTCTGAGAGTAGAGGAGTAGATTAGGGAACAATGTTTAATGCCTGTCCTGGTAGTGGCAGTTCATTTCGGTAGCAGCAATTATTCCAATTTGCAGTTTTCCAAAACTTGTGTAGCAAGCCTCATTGTACCCTTTCAGAAACACACATACCAGCTCACCAGCACGTCTTCCTTAAAGGTATTGGTTTTAGTTCTGCAGGCTCCCTCTTCCAAGCTTCTAAATTTGAATAATCCCAGTCTCATCTTTTTGTTCCCCTAACCCTAGTGGTGGTAACAGCCTCCTGCAGTTACTGCTTCCATACCTGGTGCTTCCTTTTCATCTTTTGTCTGATTAAAAATTCTTTAGATTAACTTCTGCCTGTTAAAATCACTGGTGTAGGTTCTGCCTCCTGAATGGACCTTGACTGATGCACTAGGAATAGAGAGACTAGTCAAAAGGCAATACCCAAGGAGACAATAGTTAAGAGTTTTTGAGAGTTGAAGAGTTGTATAAGTCTTTAGACTGTAAAAATCATGCCAAGTCTTAGGTAAGATAAATAGAAACAAATCCGTTTTTGGGCTCAAGGATGCAGAGAAAATCTCAAAAGCTGTCAGAAGGAAAGATAGCTTACCTCTAAAGAAAGTTGTCCTGACGGCAGACTTCTTATAAACAACAGATGCCAGAGATGAAGAAACAGTATCTTCAAAGTACTGCTGGAGAGCAATGTCTTGACGTGAGAGCTATATAGCAGTTAATGTAATTGGACTTGGTGATGGATATGGGATATGAAGGAGAAAGAAGTATCATAGATGTCAAAGTTTGTAGCTTATGGATTAAGTTCATTGTGCCATTTACTGAGATAAGGAATATTAGAGGAAGATCATATTCAAATGCGAAGAGATCGCAAGCTTGCACGTGGTGGGTTTTAGATACTTTTGAGATATCTAAGAAGAGATGTGGAAAAGGCGGTTACATACAAAGGTTTGAGCTCATAGGAGAGGTCTAGGCTGTGGTTGTACATTTGAAAATCTTTGGCCTGTGGATGGTAACTGAAGGTCATCTGGTGAATCAGGTATTTATTTCCGTATAAAAAGTTAATCCAAAACTTACTGGCTTAAAACAACACTAACGTTGATTATCCTTGCAATTTCTGTGGATGAAGTATTCAAGAATGGCTTGCCAGAAGGTCTTCCTGGGGTCTCTTCTTGGGTTTGCAGTCAAGATGTTGGCTGAGGCTGTAGTCAGCAAGTTCATCTGAAGGCTTGAATGAGCCTGAAGGATCAGCTTCTAAGGCGGCTCAACACGGTGGCACCTTTTGGCAGGAGGCCTCAGTTCTTCTCCACCTGGGACTCCCCTCGGGCTGCGTGAGGGCCTTCATGATACAGTGATTGGCTTCCTTCAGAACTAGTGATGCAAAAGGCCAGGATGGAAGCCACAATGCCTTTTATGACTTTCTAAGATGACACACATGGTCATTTCTGCCACATTCTATTTATTATAAACAAGTCATTAAGTCCAGTCCATATTCAAGGGGATGGGGACTGGCCTCCACCTTTTGAAGTGAGTTTCATTGAAGAATTTGTGGACATATTTTAAAACCACCACACTTAGTGAGAGACTATGGAATGAGGAAAGGAAGAGAGCCTAGCAAATATATTTTTGCAGGTCATGTGGTGTCTTTCACAACTACTCAACTGCTGTTGTAGCATGAAAGTAGCCACAGACAATACTTAAATGCATGGGTGTCTGGGTTAAACCCAAGGCAGGTTGAGTTTGGCCTATGGGCAATAGTTCGTCAACACTTGGCCTAAAACATAGCCAGGAGAAGCAACTACATATAAGACTAAATAAAACAAACAAACAAAACCTTTCCTATCTCCTAGCTCATAAAAGGGTTAAACTAGGTGCAGTAGGGGGTTTAGGAGCTATTAAAAATATCGTAATACTATAATTTATACATAATTACATTTAATCTCCTTAAATGTTCTATTAGTTATTCTATATTATCTCTGTTTTTGTTTTTTGTTTTAGCTGTGGAAAGTGGGACTCATGTTGGTTTAGGAACTTATCCAAGTTACTAGTAGCAGGTTGAAATTTAAAACCAAATATGTCTGATTTAAAGTTTATATTCTTTCCACTTAAAACATAATTCCCCTCTAGTGTGGAGAAATACTTGCAAACATAGCCAGAAAGTTAGTTTGAGCCATACTTAAGGGCACTCGATGCCGGGGGGTTTGTACATTGAATGTGATGTGGCGGTGAGCGATTAATGAGTTTTGAGCAATGGGTTGTGAGTTACATGATTGGAATTGTATCTTATACTAAATAATCTGACAGTGGTGTATTGATTACTCGTGGTAGACAGTATCAAAAGAACAGAGATTACACAAGAGGCTGATTCAATAGTCTAGACAGGAAATTGTTAGGATCTGAACTTGAAAGATGGTAATAAGAATGTAAAAGTGATATTGCACAAAAGAGGCCAATTGAACTTTGGAAATAGGTTATAAAAGGAAGAGCCAAAGATGCCCCTGAAAATGGTGGCCGGATTGGTGGAAGAGAGTCATAAGGGGGAGCTGTTTTATGTAGAAATTACGAGTTTCATTCTACATGTGTTGAATTTGAGATGCCAACGAAACATCCAAATGGAGGTGTATTAGAGAAAGAACATGTGAGAGTGGTTAGGGCTGGAGATGTGGATTTTAAATACATTTACTGGCAAAGTTCTTGGAGAGAAAGAGGCAACCATGGACTATGAATATTGAGAAGCAATCCATCTTAGGGTTTTGATGGTACAGGAGGTGGAGAGGAGCAGTGCATAAGTTTAGACAAGGGCCGACAGAATGTACAGTCTCAGCAACCGGAGGAAAGACTCTCAAGAGGCATGCCAAGTGCTATGGAGACGCCAGTGAGGTTGAAGAGCTGAAAAAGACTATTGCATTTGGCCATGGAGAGATCATCTATGGTTTCAGTTTCTACCAAGAAACTAAAATAGCCCAACTGGTGGTTCCTAACTGCAAGGTCAACCCGAAGGAGCTAGAGTGGTAGTTCCCACATCTGGCTGTACATTGTAAGATCCTGGGAAGTTTTGAAAAATGATGCCTTGTTCCCATCCCAAGAGCTTTTAAATGAATTGGTCTGGGGTGTGACCTGAGCATTAGGGTTTAAAAAATCTCCCCAGGTGATTCTACTATGCAGCCAAGATTGAGAATCACTGCCTTAGAGGGAAAATACCAAAATATGGAGAAGACTGTGAGAAATGCCTGGAGTGACACTAGAGGATTTGAAGTTCTGTGTTTGTGTTTTGGGAGAGCTGAGGCTTTGATCTAAGACAGAAGCAGCTCAGTGCTCATGTGGGAGGACACAATAGGAATGCAGCCTAGGAGTTTTGAGTTCAGTTCTTACTTCTCCCAGTATTGCCTTGGGACAAATAACGCATGGCATTTTACCTACAGTGACTCTGAGCTCTGGTCCAGATGTCCTCAAAAATAAAACCAGAGCAATGTGGAAGTCTCGAGCTTGTGAGGTACTGAGAAAAACAGGTGGGGACTCACTAACCTCTGATCACTTCTCCACTCCTTTATTTTCACCTCCAAACCCCCAGAACATTTACAAACTATGGAATGTCTTTTAATGTATCTTCTCCCAGGGAGGGCAAACAGCCAAGCCCTGACCTAAGCTGTTTTGTAGGGTGAGGAATGACTAACTGTGGTTTTCTGGTGCCCCCATTCTACATCCTATTCACCCCAACCCCATTCCTCCACTAATTAACTTGACAAGGTCTGAAGTCTGGCCTTTCTCCATCACACACACACACACACACGCACACACACACACACATACACACATCCACGGCATGATAAAATAACTGATGCCATCAGCGGACAATGAGCTCCCAGCCCAAAATAACAGATCTTAAGAGAAGCACAATCATTTCAAAAGAAAAACAAACACCGGATTGCATATTCTATCAGAAGCAGAACTGTTAGACATAGAAATAATTTAAAACTGACCTAATAAAAATTCTAAAAGACATAAGGAAAGGAAAACACTAGCAATATGAAATAAGAACAAAAAATATAATGATCAAGGAGAAATATTAGATAAAAATATAATAGTTGAAAAAAGAACTCTAATGGGATAAATGGCAGAATGAATATAGCTGAGAAATGAATTAGTAGATTGGAAGATGTTATTGAGGAAATCCCTGGAAGGAAGAAAGGACAAAGAAATTACAAATTGAAAAAAAATGCTATTGAAGAAAGAAATAATAGTGACAAGATCTGGATAATAGGAGTCTCATAAAAAAAGTAATAATGGAGAGAAAGTATTTGAAGAAACACATTTCCCACGTTTTAAAGTAAAAGAAGAAAGACCTCAGTTTAAAAGAGTCCTCAGAGTGGTAAGTAAAGAAAACCCACATTTAAACATATTCTAATAAAATAGTATACAGAAAAGGAGAAAGTTCTAAAAGAGTAGAATATATCCAGAGGAACAAGATCAGATTGACATCATATTTTTTAAAAAAGTAACTTAATGTCAGAAATAGTGGTATTTTAAAAATGTTTAAGAAAAACAATTTAGAAGCTACAATTTTGTATCTAGCCCAACTGTCATTCAAATATGAGGCTGGATAAAAATATTCTTTCATATGCAAGACCTCAGAAGGTTTCCCACTCAAAAGTTCTCACTGAAAAAAGTTTTAGATGAAGTTCTTAAAGAAGTGAAGAAGCAAATTCAGGAGAAACTGCAATAAATATATGAAGGAAAGGTGATTTAATACATTGGTAGCTTTTTGTTGTTGTTTTCTTTAAAAAGCTACAAAGATGGAAAAAAATAAAATTGTATATCCATAATAATCTAAGTATGGAAGTCTGGATAATACCAACATTAATGAGGATTGAAGGGAAACCAAGGCATACAAGTACATGCTCAAGATGTTTTATTAGGAGGTAGATACAGATACCCAATTTAAAAAAAATCAAAGAAAGGACTAAAAAAAATATAGAAAAAGTGGGAAATAAATTAGGTAAAAATTGTTCAAAAATATATAATTATATATAAAAGGACAAAAAACAAATGTTGACAGATTGGAAAAAAATCCAGAATTATGCTGTTTGCAGTAGACAAATCTTAGGCATCATGATACAAAAGGAGTGAAAGTAAAAAGATATGAAAAAACAAAGCAGGGAAATACTAATAAGTTTTTTTATATATACCAATATTAGTATCTAACTAAATACACTTTGACCTCCCCCCACAAAAAAGAAGCATAATTTGGGATGGGAATAATGATAAATGATAAAATGACTTCCAAATATATAGAGCAAAATTCAAAGAGTCACTGCCATCCCCGTTGTGGGATGATGTCAAAGGAGACTGAGCAGGGAGCCTAGATTTCTATTTCTGTTTGGCAGTAATGAGGCCCCCTTCCTGCATGTTACAGTGGAGACCCTATGGAGAGCCTGGCCTTCTTACTCTCACCTGGCACTAACAAGGTGTCCTCCCCTTCCTCTCTAGGATGGTATTAGGGGAGGCAGAGTAGAGAGTTAGAACTTTTACCATCACATATTGGTAGTGGGACTACTCCCCAGCATGGTTTTAGTGGAGTCTACCAGAGAAGTGGAAATGAGGCACTCTTACCTCTGCCTGCCCGGGAGTTATAAGTGGAGGTCTGCTGGGGATCTGGACTGCACAAGGTTGGCAATAAGGAGGAGCCACATCTGTCAGATGTCAACAGACACTCAAGAGAAACCTGGACTTCTATAACCAGTTGGCAGTAACAAGACATCCCTCCCTTCCTCTGCTGGAGTGATATTAGTAGAAGCCAACTAGAATAGAGGTTTAAATAAGATCAAGAGTCTGATAACATAATACCCAAAATGACCAGGTTTCAATGGAAAAATCACTCATCATGTTAAGAATCAGGAAGATCTGACAATGAGTAAAAAGGACAATCAATTGGTGCCAACACTGAGATGACAGAGATGTTAGAATTATCCAACAAAATTTTTAAAGCAGCTATTTACAAATTCTTCAATGAACTATGAATAAATTTGAAACTAATGAAAAATAGAAAGTCTTAGCAAAGAAATACAAGATATAAAGAAGAACCAAACGAAAATTTTCGACCTGCAAGATATAATAACCAAAATAAAAACTCAGTGAATAGGTTCAACGTTTGAGTGGAGGAATAGAGGAAAGAATAACCAAATTGGAAGACGGAAAAATAGAAATTACTCAATCTGAACAGCACAGAGAAAATAATATGGAAAAAAAAGAGAGAAGGAGAGAGCATGAGAGAGAGGAGAAAAGAAAAAAGACCTCAGGGACATATGTGATAATAACAAAAGATCTAGCATTCATGTCATCAGAGTCCTGGAAAGAGAAGAGAAAGGGGGTATGGCTGAAAAGAACTTAAAGAGATAATGGCTGAAAACTCCAAATTTGCATAAGACATAAACCTACAGTTTCAGGAAGCTGAGCAAAACCCAAAGAAGATAAACCCAAAGAAGTCTACACCAAGCCACATCATAGTAAAACTTCTGAAAACTAAAGATAAAGGAAAAATCTTAAAAGCAATGAGAGAAATGACAACTTAACTATAGGAGAAAATAATTTGAATGACAGTGGATTTCTCATCAGAAACAATAGAAGCTAGAGGGAACTAACATAACATATTTCATGTGCTGAAAGAAAAGAACTATCAACCCCAAGTCCTAGACCCAGTGAAACTATTCCTCAAGAAGGAAAGGAGGGCCAGCCCCAGTGGTTCCAAATGAATTAAGAACTTAAATTTAAAAATTTGAAGACTCAGTAGAAAAAAATTAAGTGGATATCTTTTATACCTTGAGATAAGACAAGATTTCTTAAACAATACAAAAGCATTGATTATCTAGATCTTTAATTAGATGACACTTTATATAACTTAGGTTGGCAAATATAAAAGTCTGACTATACCAAGTGTTGGAGAGGATGCAAATCCACAGGGTCTCTTATTTATAACTGGTGAGTGTGTATTTGAATTGGTTCAACCACTTCAGAAAACATTTTGGCATTACTTTTTAAGGTGGAATATTCACATTCCTTAAGATCCAACAATTCCACTCCTAGGTATTTATCCAAGAGCACTTTGCACATAAACAACCAAAGACATACAGTGCATTCTTCAAACAGCAAAAATCTGAAAATAATGCAAGCGTCCATTAACGAAACAGTGGATGAATATACTATGTTATATTCCCAGATTGGAATATTATATTTTAGTCAATATGAATGAATTACAGTGACATGCAATGATATGGATGAATGTTAGCAATATATTAAGTGAAAAAGCCCAGTCGCAAAATATTTACAAAGTATTTATAAAGTAAAAACAATTAAAATGAAAATATACTTTCAAGGAACGCATGTTGTTTTGAATTTTGTACAATATGCATGCATTATCTATCCAAAAAAAGTTAAAAGTGAGTAGACAGATATTGCTCTATCTGATAGACAACGGGATAGTACTGTAAGTGTTTTGTAAGAGTGGCATTTTGTTCTTTGAATCTTGGACATTGCTATAGTAGAGCACGTTAGTAGATAAAGGTGAAGGAACCTGCAGAAAGGATTGAATAGATATATATACACACAATAACTGATGATAGGGCAAGTTTGAGGACGTGAAAGGAGTAGACACAATCAAGACTCAAGACAGAGAAGAGTTGGCCAGCTAAAGAAACAGGAACAGTGTTTCTGCAAAGTCTCTAGGAAATCTGTAAACTCAAGTTTAAGAGTTTTTGGTTCTATGCTTTATTTATTTATTTTTAAAATTTATTCTCTTGGGTCTTTTGGGTAATTATTAGAATGATGATTTTACTATAATACTTTGAAATACTTATCAGTTGGTAAGATTGGTATTAATTGTGCATATGTGTACTTTGAAACATTTCAGAACTGAAATGAAGTGCTTTTAGTATTTTAATGTTAAAATTTGATATTTTTAGTAGACTAAAAAATAGCTAAGTTTTAAAAAGCTTTTCTGAATTTGTTGTAATTTTCTATATTAATCTACCATAAAGAAGATGAGTTTAACTGTTCTGTTTTGATTTTTTTGGTTGTCATTTCCTGCTTTGTTTTGCTTTGATAGATTCTATAACTCTGCCTGTGCCAAAAGTATTTTGATATGGTCTCAGTTTTGCTAAGGAGTTAATATACCTACGGGCACAGGAGGATAAAGTAAGTTAATTGCATGCTCAAAATAACATCAATAATTATGCCACATATTGTTCTTGGACTATACACTTAGAGCAAAAATTATGGTCACACTAGAAGCAGAAAATAATCTGTCTATTTTATTCAATGTTGCTCCAAATATTAGAGCATGGGGTTTAGTCGGGTTCAAGTTGCCTTCTAGAAGAGATAAAGTAAAATGGGAGGAGCAAAAAGGCTCTAGGTTGACTTGTGCTCCCCCAAAGCACATTCTAAAGCAGTCTGGATCCTTACTATGTCCAGTCTTTCTCATGTGGGGCAGATCCTTGAAGGAGCCTGGATCTCACTACCTAGGTATGTCTGGACAAACTGGGAAGTAGATCAACGTCATTCTCTAAACTTTTTTGGCACAAAGAATCTGTCTCCTATTGAAACTTGCTCTGAAGAAAGAAAACATTCTCTGAAGTCTAGGAAAATGTAAATTTAAGTAAGGTGAAATCATTTTCCCTCCTCCATGTGTCTGTGCATTCCACCTGTAATTGTGGAATGCAAAGTTTATCTCCCGGATAAAGATATTCCAAGCAGCAGACAGCAGGCAGCAGGTGGGAGAAATTTGGCAGGAAGAGAGATTGGGGCATAGGGACGTGCGTTGTATCCCTAAGATGATACCACATGTGCTATGCCATGGATGTCTGGACTTGGATTTGTTTAGGCTCCAGACGCCTACATCTGAGACAGAACTTTTTTGGGGGGGCTGTCGGGGCAGAGTGATACATTTAGTCCTTTCTCAGCTTTCAGAATTAAATCTAATTAGCCAAAATAAGAATTCTATAAGCAGCTTAAAGCCAAATGGGAAATCCACGCACAGTGGAAAGCTAGATCAGATGAATACGAAAGATTAAAGAGAAATAGTGATGTCCTGTGGGATAAAAACGGCAAAACCAGAAGATTTTACACTTAAGCTGAAAGATGCAATAAGAATAAGAAAAGGATAAAGGCAAATATCCTTTAAGCAGATTCAAGTCAAGCAAAACACTCAATCATAAGATTGGCAAGGGAAGATACAAAGAGCAGTAGAAGAATGTTTTCATATACGAGATGCATTTGAATATTTAAACTGTGATGATTTCAGAGTAGAAAAGAATTGACCAAAGAAATCCCAGCATCGCTATCTTTTTGACCATTTGTTGCTTATAGAGGATTATATCATGAAAGTTAGCGAAAGACCAACATAATAGTTACATTTTTAAAAGGTTATTGTTATGTAAATAGCAATTTACATAAAAATGAAACATTTGATTTAAAATGATACTGACTAATACTGCCATATTTCACATTTCCTCTAAAGGTCTTCAATGGAGTAGAGACGGAAAGTAAATATAAAATTCAGTAATATACCAATGTAGGAGAATGAGTAGCATCATGTTCAATATCATGTTTATAGTAATCTCTCTTCTCTCATTTCTCTCTCTCTCTCTAAATATATATGAACAATTGTGTGTGTGTGCAAATACATTTTCACATATCTACTATATTATATATTTTGTACATATTCACGTTTAGGGGAGAGAGTGATGATAGTAGGGCAAATCATTAGCAATAAAAAATGTTGGCAATAGGGGCCGGCCGGGTGGCACAGCGGTTAAGTTCACACGTTCCCGCTTCTCGGCAGTCTGGGGTTCTCCGGTTAGGATCCTGGGTGCAGACATGGCACCGCTTGGCAAGCCATGCTGTGGTAGGCGTCCCATGTATAAAGTAGAGGAAGATGGGCAGGGATGTTAGCTCAGGGCCAGTCTTCCTCAGCAAAAAGAGGAGGATTGGCAGCAGTTAGCTCAGGGCTAATCTTCCTAAAAAAAAAAAAATGTTGGCAATAAAATTCTGCCATTCAGAAAGCTCAAAGACCTATGATGTACTGCAAAAAGAAGATGAACAAGGCCACCAAGTGCCTTCAAGAGGTGACAGAAGTAAAATTTCACTGTAGTCTGGTTTGAGACGCAGACCAAATAGATCTGTGGTGATGTCTATGCACAGGGTCTGAGAATTACACCTGCCAGCTTACACACGCCCCTGTTCACCTGAAACTGCCACCTTAGGTGGACAGTCACAGTGTTCCGTTTTCAAAAAATACCTTTTCCCTTTTTCTTCTCCTGTGGCCTATCCAGAATACTGGGAATACTGAATACTCACTTTCTTCCTCCCCAACTTTGCCAGCAGCCCGCCCACCCATCTCTCTATGCTGAGAGCTGGTAGAGGGGGAGATCCATGGCAGCCACACAGATTGTGGTCAAAGAGAAGCATCAGCCCCCAGCAGACACCCTTCTCTCCAACCCATCTCCCCAGCCCTGCTGCCTGGCTCAAGGTCAGCCTCACATGTGCCACTGCTGGCTCCTGCGTCAACCAGAGGAAAGTCACTGAATTTACTAGTTCTTCTGAGTTGTGGGAGAGGCTCCTTCTAGCCCTTTGTACTCAACTT
Organism: Equus quagga; assembly: GCF_021613505.1. Classification (NCBI taxonomy): domain Eukaryota; kingdom Metazoa; phylum Chordata; class Mammalia; order Perissodactyla; family Equidae; genus Equus; species Equus quagga. The sequence continues at coordinate 20,792,382 of NC_060275.1, read as the reverse complement.
TACCACGCATATGTGCTGTCTTTCCATCTGGCAGGGATCTAAGTAAAATGAGAGAGCAGGAGGGAGAAAGCTTTGGTAGTTATGTTCACCCTTAGAATCAGTCAGGGCTCAGTGTGGGGAGCAGGAACTGATTCCTCAGGGGAAGAGCTACTTCTCAGGCTACCACTAGTGCTAGATTGGAAGCAAGAAGCCACCTCTTCAACTGCCCCTCACACCGGGACACTGGAGAGTGGACCCCCAAAGTAGTGGTGTAGAAATTCGGAAGCGTGGTACTACTCACTGTTATCTTGCTCCCACGTTTTGACTCTTCCACCTTTCCTGTCAATGGTTCTGTGACTGTGAACACCTTCCCCAGCGATGAGTATACTTCTCCACCCCACTGGCTTCAGACTTGGCCATATGATCTCTTTTAGCCAATGGAATGTGAGTGGAAGTGACAATACGCCACATCCATGCAGAAGTTTTCCTAGCTGTTGCTTTCTTTAGTGCTCTCTCTGTATCCTCTGTCAGCGCAACAGTAGGCCTGATAGGGGCTGTTTTTCAGCCCCAGTCTGGAGATGTAGGCCTGGAGAAGGGAATTGCAGATCTGCAGCCAGCCTGCGACTCACATGTGATGTGAACTAGAAATAAATCTTTATGGTTGTAAGCCGCTGAACATTTGCAATTGTTTGTTACTGAGATCGCTTTTGGTACCTTAGAAATGGGGCCCGGCTGAAACAAGACCTATTATTTTTTAAACTCGAGAAAGAGTAGTAGAGGTTTAAGAAACTATTGTTTCAAAACATATAGTATGATAAAAAGAGGAAAAATAAACACAACCTTTGCGCAGATCATTCCTTTAATGATGATTTTCAAAGATTTTTGGTAGCAGAATCTTTTAGTCAAGTGGAAACCCTTAAAGATCAGGGCAGCTTCTTTCATTAAGAGAACTGACCCTTCTGCTGCTGGTTGTCCTTTGAAGAGTGAGATTCTACAGCAGGAAGTAAACGTTTGGGAAGGTGGTGATGAGAGGAACCCCGCCCCACCCCCGCCCCACTCTCTGGTCCTAAATGCTAAGGAGTCTGAGCATACTCAAGGATATTCCCAGGTAGCTGGGTAATGGTGACCCCAGTCCTTAAGGTAAATTCAGGTTCTGAAACCATCTGAGACAATTGAGAACAGGGAGGACAATCCACTGGAGGAGGGATCTCCGCTGGCTGTCTGTTTCCAGTGACCCTGGAGGCACAAGCTAAAGCCTGGGTAGATGAGAGAACACAAAAGATACCTCCTCTTATTCCAATAGACTCTCTCTGACATATTGGTAGGGAACCTTCGAAGCGGGCTGAGGACATTCCTTATAGGCAGGTGGGGATACTAAGTTGTTGAAATGTAGACATACAGATATTTTGACTAAGTTGTACCTACAAGTTGATGAAGTTTGAGAATGTGGTAGATAGAATTATAGGCCTTAATACTTCACCCCTCCCTCCACATTTTTTCATGTAAACGTAGCAGTCCTTCCCACAAAAGATGTAGCATACTTCCATGCCACTTGAATTTGGGCTTCATCCTGTGACTTGCTTTGGCCAATGAGATGTGAACACATATGACACACCAGGGGCCTGAAATGTTCTTGGACACAGGGCTTGCCCTTTTGCGTGTTTGTCATCCCCAAAAGAAGAATATGCCCTGGATTACCAGTTGTTCTGAGGAGGAGAATAAGACCTACGTGAGGAAGACCCATCCCAGCTCAAGGACTGAACAAGAAACAAATGCTGTTGTGCATATGCCACTGAGATTTTGAAGTTGGTGTTATGTGGCTAATACGGAGTTGCTAGTTGACTAATACGGAGGATACTTGCGCTATGGTACCAAAGCTCAGTGTTTGCTGTAGGGACAGGAGGATGGGGATAATGAGAGGAAACTGTTCTTTTTTTTTTTTCTTAGTATATTGAAAGGAAGAAATCCTGTGGGGAGTAATAGGTGATTAGAGTGGAGACAGATGAAGGCAGGCCATTCTCTATGATACCTGAAGAAAGAAGGTTGGAGTTCCCAAGTGCTTCCATGGATAAAGTTTCTTCACTGTAATTTTCAGTGGATGAACTCAGGTAAAAATGAACACAAATGCAGACTTGAAGAAGAAAAGAAAAAAGATTAACAAAAGGTGGACAATAGATTTAGCTGCTTTGCTATTATAGCTATAGGCTGGAGAACAAAAGTGTGTAGGCAGATTGCAACCTGGGAGTGCTACCTCAAAATGCCCCCAATCCCTAAATCCCCACATTTCCAATCATCTGATAACCCAACCAGCTGCAAAAACCATTTTCTACCTTGCTGGGGGTTTTTCTCTTTAACTGTTCTCTTAGAGGCAGATTGAGCAGTCATTCAACCACACTGGGCAGAGTACATTAGGAGTGAAATGAGAATAGGGGAGAGTCCCATTTCTTCTCTATGGTGTGGCCCTCTTTAGTTTTCTCATTGTTACAGAGAAAAGTCCCTATTAGACATATAAGTGATGGGCTTTTGTTAATGTGAAGATCATAACAGCTGGGTGGTACAGGGAGACCACCCTTCTGCTCTCTGCCCAAAGCTAAAGCAGCTGAAGCAAGTAAAAGGGGAGATGTGTAGAAAGTGAGCCTTGAAGGTAAGATCCAGGAAACAAAGATAATTTTGCTTTTCTATGGACAATTTCTCAGCGTTTTGAAACTGATGCTACTGTTGTAGAAAAAGAAATCAGTATATCCTTTATTTCTTCAAATGACTGAATCTCAATTAATATCAAGCACAAAGATGCTGTGTGGCAATATTAGACAATGGGAGTTTTACATTTGAAAAGTAGTTATTTTAGAAGTTTCTGTGATATATTTCTTTCAAAGTATGATTCTTCAATAAAAGGAATTATGTGATATGATATTCCAAATTGCTTGAGCAAGAAAAGGAAATAGAAGTCTGAGATAATTAGATTTCTCTTGAAGGCAGATGCACCAGAATTTGTACCTTAAAATACAGAAATTTTACAACTTTACTCATAATATTAAATACATTTCTCTTTTAGAAATGCTTTCAGTGCTTGCAGCTCACTAATATGAATATCTTCAATGATGGCACATGTTTATTTTTAAGGGTGAATTTTATTTCTGAAAATAACTCTAAGTTATTTTGAGTCAAGTTTTTGGGTAACCCAAAATAAAAGTTTTAGGCTGAATTTCCTCATATGTTTAGCACAGTGGCTCAGATGCATTTGTGAAATGAGTGGCTAGTCTCAGTGAGATGAACTTCATATCTTGATATATTTGATAAAATGAAATCAGTCTCCCTTTGTAATCAGGCCTTGTACCTGAATCAAAGGAGATCAGTATTCACTTATGCATCTTTCCACTTCTGGGCTCTGATTTTTCTTCTTTGAGTTAAATCTGATACATTGTTGCTGACATTATCTCCAAGAATGAAGCTAATTATTAGAATAGAAGATAAAAGGAGAGTAAGTTGGTCATATCTTGGTTGGTAGGAAGAAGGAAGAAGCCAGCACTATGTGGGCTAAGAGACTTGGAAAGTTGACCTGAGAGTAGGCTTGCCTCTGAATGATCGATCCAGTTGGCTTGAACAAGAATTGGTATTTGAGGAGAGAATTTCAGCGTGTTGGGGGAGTTGGGGGTCAGGCAGGAAGAGACAGGTCACAGCTGACAAGCCACATGGCAATGGGGAGCAATATGGGATGTAGGATTCATTACCTTAGAAGTGACTTCCAGCCTGGGATTCAAACAGGGTCCAGATCCAGAGGAAAGCTGGTCTATTGGGTGGGGAAACCAAAATAGAAGAGCCATGGAGATTGGAACAATATGTCTGCAGAGGAGGGAGTCTTGCCTCAAGGCTCAGGGCTCACTCAGGTCCATTGGATCCTGGGTATTTGGCAGCTGAAGTACTTTCAGATTTATCCATCAGAAATTTTTGTTTTTGAGTTCCCATTGTATGCTAAACACTGTGCTAATTACTAGGGATACAAAAACTAGTAAGACCCACCCTCAAAGTCTGTTTCAAGGGGAGATAGTTGAGTAACTACTAACTAGACAATTACAATTTGGTGTTTTATTAGAGACAAGAGCAGAGCAGTGGCATCTGACTCAGGCTGGGCATGGAGAGTGAGGGAGGGAAGAACTTCCTAGAGCAGTGGCAACTAACCTGAGTCCTAAAATACTGAACAGGGTTTAGCCAGGAAATGACGTTGGGGAGAGGCATTTAAACAGAGGAAGCGGCATGTGCTGAGAAAGGAAGGTGTAAGAATGTGGTGTATTCCAGGAATTATATGCAAATAGTTGAGTAAAACTAGACAGTGGAATGAAGTGGGGATGCTGATGGACTTCATAATCAGGAACGTATGTAACTTTAAGGGGTTTCGAATTTTTTGGCAGTCCTAGCAGCCTAGTCCCAGGCCCCCAGTATATTTTTGTGATGGTTAATTTTATGTGTCAACTTGACTGGGCCATAGGGTACACAGACATTTGGTCAAACATTATTCTGAGTGTGTCTGTGAGGGTTTTTCTGGGTGAGATTAATATTTGAATTGGTAGACTGAGTAAGGCAAATTGCCTTCCCTCATGTAGGTGGGCCTCCTCCAATTGGAGACTTGAATAGAACAAAAAAGCTGAGTAAGAGGAAACTCCTTCTCCCTGACTGCCTTCAGCTGAGACATTGGTCTTTTCCTGCCTTCTGACTAGAACTGGAAAAGTGCCTCTTTGTACGTAGGTCTTGATTGAGCCTGCCAGCTTTGGGATTGGAACTTATACCATGGGCTTTCTTGAGTCTCCAGCTTGCTGGCCACAGATCTTGGAAGTTCTCAGACTCCACAATCGTGTGAAGCAATTCTTCATAATAAATAAATTCCTTCCCTCCCTCTCTCCTTATCCCCCTCCCTCTCTCCCTCACTCTTTCTCTCCTTCCTCCCTTCCTATCTCCCTCCCTTCCTTCCTTCCTTCCTCCCTTCGTCCCTTTCTTCCTTCCTCCCTCCCTCCTTCCTCCCTTCCTCCCTTCCCCCCTTTCTTCCTTCCTCAAATTCGTTCTCTTTCTCTGGAGAAGCTTGAGTAAGACAACTTTTCTGGCAAGACTGGCGCAGCACCATGGAGCTGAACCTTCTGGCATAGGCATAACTGACTTCAACTGGTAGAGGCTGGATAAGTCTGAGAATGACATTTGGTTTTCATCTTCGTAATGACTATATTGAGAATAATATAGTGCTAAGCTATGTCCCTGAAGATTTCCTTTTAAGCAAAAGAAGTGAATTGTGTTGATTTAGTGTTTTGGTTATCTACTACATCCACACATTAACTTTAACTGAATGTCTGCCAAGTTTATGTGCAATAGCTTCATTTACTTGTTGAGAGACTTGTAAAATTAAGAGTATATCCAAAACTTAGAGGCCAGTTAATGAAAGATCAACATGTCTATGATGGTTTTGTACTAGTTTCTTTGTATTTCAACATTAGATTTATTAAATAAACTTCAAGGTTAAAATTTTGCTATGTGGAAAGAGATTATTTCAGCTTTTCTATGTCTACACAATTGGACTAGTGTTAATAAAATATTCCAAGTGCATTTTGTAATTTGTTGCTCCTTTACAGATTTTTAGCAATACAATTAGGAGAAACCAGTTAAGTTTGAAGGAGACTTGCCAAGGTCATTTCCAAGTTTATGTGCTCTGGGGCTGGGAATTGAGACTGGATGTTTTATTGAGGAAATGCTTTGTCTCTATGACAGCAGGGCTATTGTTCTGTATATTAAGAAGGCTTATGTGCTCTGATAACATTTTAATAACAAATCATTCTGAACATTTCTAGAAGGTTATTTTTCCAAAGAAATTTTCTAAATTATGTCCTAACTTGTTTCTTTGCCAGCTTTTTAATTTTATGTCATTAAAGAAATAAATGCAGACAACAGTAGCAAATTACAGCAGCATAAAACCCTTTTGTAGTACCACATTCTACAAAGTTGAATGGAGAATAAAGTAGAATGGGGTGTACTAGATAAGGCATAGTAAATAGTAAGTATATTGAATATATTGAAACTTGCTTGGAAAATTAAAGAATGATTCCCAAATGGAAGTATTTTATTGTGCAAATTTTCTGAATTGCAAAAAAGAAAACAGAACAACGACCACAACAACAGCACTAAAGCCCTCAAAGCTAAAGTACTACCTAGAAAACATTCAGCAGATTTTTTAAAAGCCTTCTTGGTGACACTTCCTGAAGGAATATGGTCTCTATTCCTCCTGTTGTAGAATCTTTTCAGAGTACAGAAGAGTGACAGATCTGTTTACTTCTTGCTGACCTCCCATGGCCTCCTAATCACTAATGTCAGCAGGAGGTAGGATTCTAGGGGACTCCCTCAGGACAAGCTGATGTACTGAGAGACATTTAAGTTATAAGTAGGGTAATTACTTGAAAACATAAATGGCATACAGAAGGCTCACTACATCATTTCATATGTTTACTATGAACAGCTCCTTTAATTTTGTGGAAGACAATGCTGCTTCTAACAGAACTCCTCATCAGTAATTTTACTTGGACTGGCAATATGATATCATTCTGACCAATAGAAGAAAGCAAGGATGGGGTGGGGAGGGATCAATTTTCAATAGGTAGCTTTCACTTGACCCTTCTATTTTCATCAAAGTTCTTCAGCTATGCTCCTGGGTCTGCCAGATGGTCCCAAGCCCAGAAACTTTTGGACTTATTGAGGACTGTGGGCTGTGGGAGAGTTGCAGTTTCTCACACCTTGGTGATTGTGGTGGAGAAGGGTAGAGGGGATCCAGGAGTTTAAGAGTACGTTAGAACAACTTAGAAACTTTTGTGTTTTCAACATCTCCAATGCTCAGAATTTCTGGAGTTGTGTGGAGCTAATTGGTTTTCTTTTTGTTGATTTCTCCTCCTATAGACACCTAGTTTTTAACTTTCTCCTCTCTGCTAAGTCAGTTAACACCTATCCTGTTTTCAAGCTTCCAACATATTATTGACATCTCTTGGGCTGCTGTCAGATCTCTTCTTGGTTCACGCTTTAATCATTTTTATTTCCATTTTAAAAAAATCACTTCCTATCATTTTAGTGGGTGTTTTGGAGATAGCAGAGAGAAATATGGGTGTTCAATCCCCGTGTTTAACTAGAAATCTCTAAAGCATTTTTTATCTCAAAACAGTACAATGGTTATTCTCTTCATGTTTGTATATTAGAATGCCTCCCGGGATCAGGGCAATACTGGAATGTGTTTCTCCCTGATATAGAATGCACTAGTTAACATCGTTCACGAAAAAATTCTCAGTAAACTAGGAATAGAGGGAAACTTTCTCAACTTGGTAAATACTATCTGCAGTAGACCTGTTGCTAACATCAAACTTAACGCTAAGAAGCTTGAAGATTTCCCACTAAGATCAGGTATAAGGCAAGGATGTTTCCTCTTACCACTCCTTTTCAGCATCATACTGAAAGTCCTTGCTAATGCAATAAGGCAAGAAAATGAAGTAAAAGGTATTCAGATTGGGAAGGAAGACAAAAACTTTCTTTTTTCTCAGATGACATCATCGTCTATGGAGAAAATCTGAAAGAATCAACAAAAAGTCTCCTGGAACTAAAAAGTGATTATAGCAATATTGTCAAATGCAAAATTAGTATACAAAATCAATCACTTTCCTATACACCAGCAATGAACAAGTGGAATTTGAAATTAAAAACACAGTGCCATTTATATTAGCACGCACGAAAATGAAATACTTAGGATAAATCTAACAAAATATGTACAAAATCTTTTTTTTTTAAATTTTACTTTTCCTTTTTCTCCCCAAAGTCCCCCAGAACATAGTTGTGGGTCCTTCTAGTTGTGGCATGTGGGATGTTGCCTCAGCATGGCTTGATGAGTGGTGCCATGTCCACGCCTAGGATCCAAAGCGGTGAAACTCTGGGCCACGAATTTAACCCCTCAGCCATGGGGCTGGCCCCAATATGTACAAAATCTATATGATAAAAACCACAAAACTCTGATGAATGAAATCAAAAAGGAACTAAATGAATGGAGAGGTATTTCATGTTCATGGAAAGGAAGACTCAATATTGTCAAGATGTCAGTTCTCCCCAATTATCTATAGATTCAACACAATTCCAATAAAAATCTCAGCAAGTCATTTTGTGCATCTCAAAAAAATTGATTATAAAATTTATATGGAGAAGCAAAAGATCCAGAATAGCCAACACAGTATTGAAAAAGAACAAAGTTGTAGGACTGATGTTATCTGACTTCAAGAATTACTATGGAGCTATAGTAATTAAGACAGTATAGTGTTGATGAAAGAATAGACAAATAGATCAACAGAACAGAATCAAGAGCCCAGAAACAGACCCTCATAAATATAGTCAACTGATATTTGACAAAGGAGCAAAGGCAATACAATGGAGCAAAGATAGTCTCTTCAATAAATCATGCTGGAACAACTGGACATCTACATACAAAATAATGCATCTAGGCATAGACCTTACACTGCTAACAAAAATTAATTCAGAATGGATCATACAGTTAAATGTAAAATGTAAAACTATAAAACTCCTAGAAGATAACATAGGAGAAGACTCAGATGACCTTGGATGTGGTGAGGCCTTTATAGGTATAAAAATAACATCAGTATCCATGAAAGAAATACTTGATAAGCTAAACTTCATTAAAATGAAAAACTGCTCTGTGAAAGAATGAAAAGACAAGGCACAGACTGGAAGAAAATATGTGCAAAAGACATATCTGATAAAAGATTGTTATGAGAAATACTCAAAGAACTCTTGAAACTCAGCAATAAGGAAACACACAACCCAATTAAATAATGGGCCAAAGACCTTAACAGACATCTCACCAAAGAAGATATGCAGATGGCAAATAAGCACATGAAAAGATGCTCCACCATCATATATCATCAGGGAAATGCAAATTAAAAGAAAAATGAGATACCTCCGTATACCTATTAGAATAGACAAAATCCGGAACACTGACAACACCAAATGCTAGTGAGAATGTGGAGCAACAGGAACTCTCATACTCTGCTGGTGGGAATGCAAAATGGTACAGCCAATTTGGAAGACAGTCTGGTGGTTTCTTACAAAATTAAACATACTCTTATCACACTATCTAGCAATCATACTCCTTGGTATTTACCCAAGGAGTTGAAAACTTATGTCCACACAAAAACCTGCATATGAATGTTTATAACAGCTTTATCCATAAGTGCCAAAACTTAAAGCAACCATGATGTCCTTCATTAGGTGAATGGATAAATAAACTGTGGTACGTCCAGACAATGGAATATTATTCAGCACTAAAAAGACATGAGCTATAAGACATGGAGGAAACCTAAATGCGTATTATTAAGTGAAAGAAGCCAATCTAAAAAGGCTATATATCATATGATTCAAAATATATGACATCTTGGAAAAGGCAAAACTCTGGAGACAATAAAAAGATCAGTGATTGTGGAGGTGAGGGTTGGGGGTGGAGGGAGGTATGAATAGGTAAACACAGAGGATTTTTTAGGTCAGCGAAAATACTCTGTATAGTATTATAATGATGGATACGTGTCTTTAGACATTTGTCCAGATCCATAGAGTGTACAATCCTGAGTGAACCCTAAAGTAAACTACGGATTTTGGGTGATTACCATGTATCAATGTAGGTTCATCCTTGGTAACAAATGTACCACTCCGGTTAGTGTTGTTGATAACGGGGGAGGCTTTGCATATTTGGGGCAGGGGGAATATGTGAAATCTCTGTACCTTCCTCTCAATTTTGTTGTGAACTTAAAACTGCTCCAAAAAATAAAGTCTTAAAAACAAAGAATGCAATTGCTTGGGCATCAAGCAGCAGAAAGTTGTGGTAGGCCCCCAGAAGCCTCTTTGCATGGTGTTTTGAGGACCCTCTTGAGACATGTGTCGTGCAAAGAGCAGAATGAACTCACCAGATAAAGTTGGCCCAGTAACAAAGACTTAGATGTTGGAGGATCGAGGGCTTCTACATAGAGCAGGGGTTTATATTTTGAATTTGTTTTCTAGCTCAGCCTTCCATGGACTTTTGTATGATTCAAATTGAGAGAAGAATACCTACAAGCTAAAATTGAAAGAGTTAAGCTCTGTGAGGCGTCAGGGCACCAGGAGCACTTCTTGGGGAACCCTGCTAGCCCACTTCAGTAAGGAGACCAACGTATACTTCCAACTTGGCCATTAGACTGGTTACACAGTCTGATGGTCTAGAATTCCAGACTACAAAATTTAGGGGCACAGACCATATATCTCTTGTGTGTGTGTCCCCAGAATCTAGCACAGTGCCAGAGAATCAATAAATATTGGTTGAATAACTGCCTGGCTGCTGGAACTGGTAGTGCTAAGGTTCCTGCCATCATAAGAAGGAACCATTGTGTGTGGCAGAGGTAGGAGAAGCATCTAGAAGGACTGACGGGGGCACTGGCGGTCGGAAAAATATGCTTTCATACAGCTTTATAAGAAGCTTTTGCAGGAGACCTCATGGAAGGGGACCAGGACAAGGGGGAGAGAAATTGGGAAACCATGGACGATAGCAGACAGCGCTTGTTTGTGAGCACGTGGGAAAGATCTCTTGGCATCTCCCAGCAATGGTCAAGGGATATTTGTTATGAAGTTTCAGTTCCTGCAAAAGCAGAAGGGTATAAGAGCCACTGAACTCTGAGTTATTAACATGAATGTAACTTAAACTGCTGCTGATCTAACTGTGGAAGACACGGGTGGTATGGTGATTTGAATCACAATCTTGATCCAGGCTGTGGTATCCAGACACCAAGATGGCTCCAACAGTCTCCGCCTCCTGGTATTCGTGCCCTAGTGCAGTCCCCTCCCACTTTGAATAGGGCTGACCTGTGTAACTACTAGGATATTGTGGAATGACGGTCCATGGCTCTGAGACTGGGTGGTAAAAGACATTGTGGCTTCTGCTTTGCCCCTCTTTTGGATCATTCACAATAGCGGAAGCCAGCTACCATGTTGTGAGGACACTCAAGCAGCCATATGGAGAGACCCACCTAGCAAGGAACTGAGATGGGCTTCCAACAACCAGAGAGGAACTGAGGACTCCAGCTAACAGAGTCATCAAACCTTCAGATGATTGTAGCCCCAGCTGACATCTTGACTGCAACCTCATGAGAGGCTGTGAGCCAGAACCATACAGTTAGGCCACTCCCAAATTCCTGATCCATGGAAACTATGAGATAATGTGTGTGTATTGCTTTAAGCTCTGAAGTTTTAGAGCAGTTTTTAATGCAGCCATAGATAAAAAATAGACGAGTAGATATGTAAACTATGAAGGTAACCACATTCCACATGGTGTTGGTAAATTTAACAGATAATACAAGATTCTAATACAGGCTAAAAATGACAATGATGAGAATCCGTAAAATACAGACTTTGAAATTATTGTGCACTTGTTATGTATAGCAGAAATTCTGGACTCTATTTTTGGGACACACCAATGTAGACAGTGGCAACTGTTGATAAAGTGAGAATTTATGAAGATTTCAATGACAATGGTGTGTAGGATGGTTTGCAGGAGTAGAATTTGGAGGGAAGACCATTAGCTAAGTGATTATAATAAATTATCTATGAAATTACAAAGGCCTGAACTATTTTGGTGAAAGTGGGAATGCAAAGAAGGGACAGATGCCCAAATACATTGCAACAGAAAAGTGAGGAAAGCTTGGCGAGAGTCGGGATTCTTCCTAAACTTGCTTTTGTGTTGAGGCTGAGGCTGAGCAGTAGTACAGGCCAGGTAGGATTCTTGTGATAACAGCTAAAACCACAACAAACATTTGTTGAGCAGCTCCTATGTGCCAGGAACAGTCCTAAGCACCATCAGTGCGCGATCTCACTGAACCCTCACCCAGCCCGAGGACGTGGGTACTAGTTCAGCTGTCATTTTACAGATGAGGACACTGACTCTTACACAAGTCACAGATGTTTTTCAAAATCATACCCTTAGCTAATGGCAGAGTCAGGATTTAAATCCAGGTCTGCTTGATTTTAAAATCTGTCTTTGAGCCACTGCACTACCTCCAAGAATAAAACCAAAGTTAGTACATTGGTAATTACGTTGGCGTTTACTGACTACTGACCGTGTGCTATATGCTTTATCAACCATTGAGAGTTTGGGGGCTAAAGGTCACCCTTCCACTATTTCCAAAGTCCAGGATGATAAAGGATACACTTAAAACTACTATTAAAAGGCAGACAAAATATCGACTTTTTAATGAGATGCAAATGTCATGTACTCTCCACATGAACAACAATGACTGGTATATGGAGGCCTCTTAGCTTTTGTGCCAGATCTAAGCTTTAAGACATGCATGAGGTCGCCTTCAGGGAGAAATGGCTCAGTCAGGTAGGCTTGGTCCATTGACTCAGGCCTGCACAGTTTACCCAGCCAGAAGGAGTAGGGAGAATGGCTGCCTGGCTTCTCCCCCTCCAGCTTTGGTGAGGTCCCACTGAAGGCGGCTTGCAACAGGCTTTGCTTTGCATACTTATGTGTGGGCCAGGTGGGGAATAAAACAGAGAGGGGAGCCCTGTCCTGTTTTTGAAACACATTCAGGGCCTGTGAAAGTGTGTGTGGCCCCAGGGGAAGATTGTTTTAGGACCTATCAGCAGGGGCCATGAGAGGGGTACAGATTAAATGTCTTTATCCAGGATGTATATTGATACCTAGCATACTGAGTGCCCTCCTCTTTGTAGAACTCAGAACTGGCTTATTCTGCTGGGATCAGAGAGTCACTTCTCCTTCCGGACGGGAGCATTTTACTCCTGGGAACACTGGAACATTTATTTCTCCATGACCCCTCACCCCCATGTTCCATGGACCCTTCTTTTTAGAAACTGGAGAGAGGAACAAGTATACTTCTAATGTATATGTTGTGTCTATTCCTTCAACAGCCCTGCCAGGAAGGTATTTTTATAATTATCTTCATGAACTTCTAGGAGAAATAGAAGCTCAGAGAACTGAAGTGATTTGCCAAGACAGAGAAAGTAAGTGTCGGAGCTAGAATCCTGGGCTGGGTCTGCTGGTTTCCAAGCTCACGCTCTCCCTCCCCATCCCACTGTGGCTTCCATTAGTAGCCACGACGCCTGGAGCTGGACACTGTGCTGTGTGTTCTGCCTGTATTAGCCCTAAACTTCATAATAACCCTGGAGAGCACTATCATTCCCATTTTGCAGATGAGGAGATGTGTTCATTGAGGATGAGTGACTTCCTCAAGGACAGGCAGCTCATGAAGGATACAGCCAGAGTTTGAAAGTGGGTCTGTTTAATCCCAGGCCTATGGATTGTCCACTCAATGTTTTGATTGTCCTTCATTGCCATTATAACAGTGTTTTAGATATATTTACAATATGCCTGATAGTACTTTCTATGTATTTTCATATATTTAATTAAATATCCCACTTTTAAATAATATTGTTAACTTTTATTATTTTTTAGTGGTTATTTGAGCAAAATATGGACATTCTTATTTTGCAGAAACTTAGAAAGGATTATAGCCTTCTACTTTAATTTTATAAGCTCCATTGCCATAGAATCATAACATTGGTTGGAGCCTTGGGAATGACTATTGGTATGTCCCCCTGACCTGAGTAGAATGTATTCGAACTAGTCCATATAACTACGCTTTTCTGGGCAGATATGGCCCAAACTACTGCAGTGAGGTGACATCGTTCATAAAGGAAAACCTGTTAGCTGAGAGCAGGCTACTTTTATACAGGCTGGTGCTTCAGTAAAATTTCACACAGCATGAGCTAAATAACTAAAGTGGTCTTAATAAATAAACAAAACCCTCTGTATACAACTGGTCCTCACTTTTAACACCCCATGCTTCTACTGTCTGAATTATGAAGTCCCAACGAATGGGCATGTTTAGGCAAATTCTATCAGAGGCTCCTTATACTCATTTTCCTTTATGCTTCACATTTTTATGGCATCACAGCCTTGTTCTAATCATAACTTTTTGATTCTCAAGACATTTCCTTTGAGCATGTGGAAATTACCATTTACTGAAGCTTAAGTTAACTGAAAATTAAATGAACTTTATATGAGGTAAAGTAACTTGTGCAAGATAATGTAGAACAAGCATAAGGAATCAGAGGTTTCTTGACACATAGGGAGATAAAAATTTCTTCCTGGTATATTTTATTTTATATGTTATGTATGCTAAAATGTCTTTATTAATTGGAAGAAAATATCTATTATATATGAGAAATAAATCACTATTATCAAGCAATATATTCCAAAGGAAATATGCTAGAAAATATAATTTCTTGTGATATCAGAAATTTTCCAGAAGACAATTCATTGATCGAAGCTGTTGTCTTTGTAAAATTATGATTACAGAGAGGAAAAGTTGTTTCCTCCCCTCAAAAAAATTCTTAATAGAGGTGAAAACTTTTCCGTCTCTTGCTGACTACTTACCCATATTCATTTGCTAGTGGCAAAGACCAAGGTGACGAAGTCAGAGAGGCCAAGGACAAGATGCAGTTAATAAGGACAAGCACTCAGATTCCAACGGAGGGGCCAGCAACTCCACAAGCATTCCATGGGGTAAAGTACAGTAAAGGGGGGTGGGACATGTGGGCACCCACAGTCAGGCCTCTGCTTTCCCAGTTTTCTCTACTAAAAGACAGGACTCCTTTTCTTTCCACCAGGGCTAAGAATCTTCATTTCATATTAGGGACAGAGAAGTTGACACATTGTAGAATTAGACTAAACCATCAGGATAAGTCAATGATCACATCCTGGACTATAAATCTGGAACCTTCTGCTGCTCGATGGCAGTTTTTTGATAAAGAAAGAAAGACTCATAGTATTGTGTAGGTTTCAGGAGAGCACAAGGCCACACACTAATTGGTCTGAAGTCTATTACTGGCTCCACTGCCATTGAGCAGCTGTGTGACCTCGAGGAATTCGCTTCAACTATCTGCTCTTCATTTTCCTCACATGTATAAAGATAAATTCAGACTAACAGTTTCTAAGATCTCTTAATCCCAACAGATCTATAATTCTAATTGTAAACCCTTGAGTGGGAGATGCTCTAAGCAATTATGGGTAAGGATAACTTTAATATAAAGGCATCTGAATGCCTGAGAAAAAGGAATACAGAAAATGAGTTCTGCTTTCAGCCAAGATGAAGTAATGGGGCCCAGACTTACCATCCTACACGAAACAACTTAAAAACTAGGCAAAATATATGAAACAATAGTTTTCAAGACATTAGAAATGAGGCAACAGACCGTGCTCTGTGAGACTCAGGAAACAAATGGGGTGAGCCGTACAATTGCCTCAGCTTGTAGTCTTGATATAGTCTCCAGGGCACAATACGGGGAGGGGGAGCCCAGCAGAGCCTGACTGTCTCTCTGAGTTTGCTGGATGGAGTTGGGAGTCTGGGGAGGCCAATGTGGTTGGAGTCCACAAGACAGAATACAAGAGAAGAGAGAGCTGCCGAGAGAGAGAGAGAGAGAGAACAAATTCTGGAGATTTGCAGGAGGTCTTTGAGTCTTCAGCTGGGTACTGATCAATCTGTGTGCATGAGGGAACCACCAAGAGGTGGGAGAAAGAGCTGCTGGATAAGAGTAAAGAGAACAATCCTCAGAGCTCACACAGGGCTTTGTATAGTTCCTGCTCCCCCAAACCAGAGCAGAAAACCACATAATTCATGGGGCATTGGGTCGGTGGCAGGACAAAATCAGCCTTAGACTAAATGCTGCTCTGACCCCACCTAACAAAGCCTGAAAGCAAGACCCAGAAACAGTAAACTTTTCAAATAACTTAACTGCATCCCAAAAGCTCAAGAATTTTTATAGGAATCGGAAAAGATCCAGCACCCAACAAAATTCATAGAGTGGCAGCTAATAAAAATTACTAGGCACTCAAAGAAGCAAAGAACCCAAAAAACAAAAAGCCGAACAATAACCACAAGGAGAAAAATCAATCATTTGAAATTGAGCCAGAAATAACACAGATGATAGAATTAGTAGAGAAGGACTTTAAAAACATTTATTATAACTCTATTCCATATGTTTAAAAAGTTATAAGAAAGATTGAATATATTAAATAGAGACATGGAGAATAGAAAAAGAATTGAAAAACTTCAGGTGGCATAATGTATGTTTAATTGGGGAGCAGAGAGGAAGAAAATTATTTGAAGAAATAATGGCTGAAAAATTTCTAAGTTTGATGAAAATTATAAAACTTCAGCTATAAGAAGTTCCATGAACCCCAAGCACAAGAAGCATGAAGATATGACAGATACGGCATAATCAAATTGTGTAAAACTAGTGATAACAGGAAAATATTAAAAGAAATCTGAGTAAAGACAAGTTACGTACAGAGAAAGAAAGATAAGGATGATAGTAGATTTCTCATCAGGAACAATGAGTGTCAGAGGACAGTGGAGCACATCTTTAATACACTCAAGAAAAAAAACCTGTCAACCTAGAATTCCGATAAATTGGGCTTTATCAAATTGCAGAACTTCTACTGTTCAAAAGATACTGTTAGAGAATGGAAAGATAAGCCACTGAATGGTATAAAATATTTATAAATTTCACTTCTGATAAAGGATTTGGATCCAGAATATATAATGAAGTCTCAAATGTTATCAGTAATAAATTTTAAAAAATGGCGAGAACAATGTCATAGAGCGTACTGCCTATGTTTTCTTCTAGAAGTCTCATGGTTTCGGGTCTTACATTCAAATCTTTAATCCACTTTGAGTTGATTTTTGTGCATGGTGTAAGGGAATAGTCTACTTTCATTCTTTTGCATGTGGCTGTCCAGTTTTCCCAACACCATTTATTGAAGAGACTCTCTTTTCTCCATCATATGCTCTTGGCTCCCTTGTCGAATATTAGCTGTCCATAAACGTGTGGGTTTACTTCTGGGCTCTCAATTTTGTTCCATTGATCTGTGTGTCTGTTTTTGTGCCAGTACCATACTGTTTCGGTTACCATGGCTTTGTAGTATAATTTGAAATCGGGGAGTGTGATACCTCCAGCTTTGTTCTTTTTTCTCAGGAATCCTTTGGCTATTCGGGGTCTTTTGTTGTTCCATATAAATTTTAGGATTCTTTGTTCTATTTCTGTAAAAAATATTGTTGGAACTTTGATAGGGATTGCGTTAAATCTATAGATTGCTTTAGGAAATATGGACATTTTAACAATGTTAATTCTTCCAATCCAAGAGCATGGAATATCTTTCCATTTCTTTGTGTCTTCTTCGATTTCTTTCAACAATGTTTTATAGTTTTCAGTGTACAGATCTTTCACCTCTTTCGTTAAGTTTATTCCTAGGTATTTTATTCTTTTTGTTTCAATTGTAAATGGGATTGTATTCTTAATTTCTCTTTCTGCTACTTCGTTGTTAGCGTATAGAAACGCAACGGATTTTTGTACATTGATTCTGTATCCCACAACTTGACTGTATTCCTTTATTATTTCTAAAAGTTTTTTAGTGGACTCTTTAAGGTTTTCTAGATATAAAATCATGTCATCTGCAAAGAGTGACAGTTTCAATTCTTCTTTTCCAATGTGGATCCCTTTTATTTCTTTTTCTTGCCTGATTGCTCTGGCTAGGACTTCCAATACTATGTTAAATAAGACTGGTGACAGTGGGCATCCTTGTCTGGTTCCTGTTCTTAGAGGGATAGCTTTCAGTTTTTCTCCATTGAGAATGATATGTGCTGTGGGTTTGTCATATATGGCCTTTATTATGTTGAGGTATTTTCCTTCTATACCCAATTTATTTAGAGTTTTTATCATAAATGGATGCTATATCTTGTCAAATGCTTTCTCTGCATCTATCAAGATGATCATGTGATTTTTATTCTTCATTTTGTTAATGTGGTGTATCCCGTTGATAGATTTGCAGATGTTGAACCATCCCTGCATCCCCAGGAGTCCCATGTCTGACCAGGCAAGAGAAACAAAAGAAAAAATGAACAAATGGGACTATATCAAACTAAAAAGTTTCTGCACAGCAAAGGAAACCATCAACAAAATGAAAAGACAACCTAACAATTGGGAGAAGATATTTGCAAACCACATATCAGATAAGGGGTTAATATCCAAAATATACAAAGAACTCATACAGCTCAACAACAAAAAAACCAACAATCCAATTAGAAAATGGGCAAAAGATCTGAACAGAGATTTCTCCAAAGAAGAAATACAGATGGCCACCAGGCATATGAAAAGATGCTCAACATTATTAGCTATCAGGGAAATACAAATCAAAACTGCAATGAGGTATCACCTTACTCCGATCAGAAGGCTATAATTAACAAGACAGGAAACAACAAATATTGGAGAGAGTGTGGAGAGAAGGGAACCCTTGTTCACTGCTGGTGGCAGTGCAAACTGGTGCAGCCACTATGGAAAGCAGTTTGGAGTATCCTCAGAAAATTAAGGATAGATCTACCATATGATCCAGCTATTCCACTGCTGGGTATTTATCCAAAGAACTTGAAAACACAAAGGCATAAAGATACTTGCACCCCTATGTTCATTGCAGCATTATACACAATAGCCAAGACTTGGAAGCAACCTAGGTGCCCATCAAGGGATGAATGGATAAAGAAGATGTGGTATTTATACACGATGGGCTACTACTCAGCCATAAGAAATGACGAAATCCAGCTATTTGTGACAACATGGATAGACTTTGAGGGTATTATGCTGGGTGAAATAAGTCAGA
Source organism: Equus quagga (assembly GCF_021613505.1). Classification (NCBI taxonomy): domain Eukaryota; kingdom Metazoa; phylum Chordata; class Mammalia; order Perissodactyla; family Equidae; genus Equus; species Equus quagga. Next base: position 20,773,631 of record NC_060275.1, on the reverse strand, counting down.
GGGAGAAAGTCAAATACCATATGATCTCACTCATAAGTAGAAGATAAAAACGACAAAAAAACACAAAAACACATAGCATTGGAGATTGGACTGGTGGTTACCATTGGGGAAGGGGGGGGAGGGCAAAAGGGGTGATTAGGGTCACATGTGAGGGGATGCACTATAATTAGTGTTCGGGTGGTGAACATGATGTAACGTATCCAGAATTTGAAATATGATGTACATCCGAAAAAATAAAAATAAAAAAAAATTGGCGAAAGATTTGAACAGATACTTCATCAAAGAAGATATATAGATCTTTTATTATGCACATGAAAAGATACTCAGCCTCACTAGTCATTAGCAAAATGGTACTTAAAACCACAGTGAGATACTACTACACAACTATTAGAGTGACTAAAATTAGAAGTCTGACGAAATCAAGTGTTGCTGAGGGTGTGGAACAACTGGAATTCTCCTACACTGCTGGTGGGACTGTAAAATGGTGCAATCACTTTGGAAAACACTTCGGAAATTTCTGAAAAAGTTGAACATACATCTATCATATGATCCAGGCGTTCTATTCCTAGATATTTCCCCAAGAGAAATGACAAGTACTTGTAAACAAATGTTTATAGTAGCTTGATTTCTAATAACCCCAAACTGGAAAAAACTCCAATGTTCATCAACAGCTGAATTGTAAACAAATTGTGGTATATGCATATAATAGAAACTACTCAGCAGTAAAAAGAAATGTACTATTGATATATGCAACAACTTGGATGAGTCTCAAAATAACTAAAGCGCTATTCTAGTTCATCTCTTTTTGCATCCTGCTTTGTGTCAAGCATAGTGCTGGTAAATTCTATGATAGACATCGTGCTGAAAATGTGGGGAGGACTCTGTACGGGAGATATCACTTCCTAGTAGGGACTCAGGGGATAAGACCGGTGACTCACTCCTTGTAGGACCTGGATACGAGGGGGAGGCTGACTGGCTGCAAGGTCAAGGCAAGAGTCAGGGGCAAGAGAATGGAACCTGCAGAAGCCCTAAATCCTTTGATCTACTGACCTCAAGGTCCGTCAATCCTCCTCTCTTCCTTCCTACCAGAGGCAACCCAATTGTCTCTAGAGTTTTCATGTGAAAGTTTTTGTCCCAATGCCAGCTATTGGGAGTGAGAATCAATTACTACATCAATGGATTCCTTTTTACTTTTAAGTAATCAAAAGTTTGAGTTTGCTATGCTTCTTTCAGAACAACATAAGGTGAGGTGGAATAAAGAGCGCTAAGTAGAGTTTCGAAAAGGGTGCTATATGAATGCAGGCGTTAGAGCCAAATTATTCTGACAAAGAGGCCAAGATCAGAAATGGCTTCAAAGAGGAAAAAGTTTTGAGATGGGTCTTAAAAAGCAAGTAAAATTACAACATGAGAAAATGTCATTGGCTTAGAAGGCATCTAACCCTGGTGGAAGATCAGCACGCTCAAAGACAAGATGCGAAGAAATATGGCTTGTTGGAGTCGGACGAAGGCCCTATGGAGTACAGGGAAGAGAATAAATGCTTTTGTTCAGCCTTTTTAGTTAACACAATATTCTGCTTAATGAAATAGAGGATTGCCATGTATTTCATTCACTGATTTCAAATTAGGATATAATAAAACGCATTTGTATCAGTCAGAATTTAGTTGCAAAAAAATGAATTGCTCCAAATATCTTAAGCAGAACAGGAATTAGGTGCTTTCAAAGCTGTCGGGAAGGCCAGAGAACAAGATTCCAGGTTGACTAGCCTGCTGGTTCAGGGGCAAATGGGAGGCACCACAGCTTAAGTATATTTTCAGTTTATGATGCAAAAGGAACTCTAGAATTTTTCGATGCCTCACTTTGCCTGGGATTAGCACACAGTAGGCACCCTGGGAATGTGGAAAAAATCAAGGAACATATGTGAAGGTCGATATTCCGCACAAGTACAGATGTGCTCGTTAATAGAGATTTCATTCCTGAACCTCCCAAGGGCCGTGAACGATACCTCACACAGTAGTAGGAAACTCAGTAATATTTGTTGAATGAATTTCATAAGAAAGTAAATAAACCAGATACTTACTGTTACGGTACTTTCAAATAAATTGCATCAATTTTTACCACTCTTTAAAAAGGATGGTGTATATCTAACCTTGTAGTTCCATCAAATGAGATCAATGATATGATCCTATTTATATAATAATGCTTCATGATAAAAGTGGAACTCCTTGTTCTTTAAATCTAAAAGTGATGTCAAGGAAAATGACTTTTAAGTCATTGAATGTTAATGTCTGCTGGTTTAAGAAATGTGCCTGAGCACATTTAATCTTTTTCAGGTTGGGTGACTGCTTCAATGCATAGCCAGAAATGGAGGAAAACACTTGGCTAATAACATCCTAACTCCCCTTAATGTTTTTGTTTACTCCAGCCTTGCATGACCAGCAGCAGGGTAATTGTGTTAAGTTTGGGTAAAATAGTTCTCATCACACAGGCCCCCAGCAGGGCACGGGAAGTTAGTTTATCTAAACTGTATCTATTTTGGAACAGAAATACATGCACTAAAATAAAAAGAGAGAAAATCTTTTTCACACGAAGGACATTAAAAAGCCAAATGGACTTGGCTGGTGGAGCAGTTAATATAAGGTGGATGTTACAATTTAAGATTCCTTATTAATTAGGAATTTTGAGAATCCTGTTTACCATTTGATGAAGAGTGTTCCTTTAGAAGTGGATACTTCTATCTATCTTTCTGCTTCGGATACTGGAGATACTGGATATTTTACATAGATAGAGATAGATAGATAGATAGATAGATGAGCGAGATCTCCAAAATATCCAAAAACCAAATGTCATCTTTTTAATACTTATTTTTGAAGTGGTTATTTTGTAGCATCAGGAAAAATATTTCAAAGTCCATTGGGAGGAGCACAGTCTCTAAAGACCTAGCCCTCATACCACCCCACAGCACAGTCATTGAACTAGGAGTCAAAACAAAACTCTACCAAATGATGTACTCTGGCTTTTTCCCTTTTCCCTGAGTGATTTCATCTCCTATTCTAAAATTAGGATAAACTGGAGATGGCTTCATGTGCTTCCACCTCCCACGTATGTCCCAATCTTCTCCATCATTGAATTAAAAAAAAATCTCCTTCGGATGAATCATTAATTCTATAAGGAGTTTTCTTCTGTTTTCCTGCCCAGGTAACATTGTGTTTTGCAAGTATCAGTCACTTCTTGTATTTCGGGCTTGGCTTTTCTTATAATAAACCACACTGCTCATAAACATGAGCAATGCTTTTGGTTGTTTGTTCCAATTTGTTTTCCTCGTTTGAATCAACGTGACTCAGTCTTTGCTTTAGTTTTCAACCTGACAAGCTGGGCCAATTAGGTACCCCTAAAGCGACAGATTTTGATACCCTGTGCTGATGGTGTGTTTCTGTTTACCTTCTAATAAGACTCTGAATATAACTTCTCTGTGACTCTTTTAAAAAATTTTATAAATTGGGATTAGACATGATGCCTACCGAACTGAGTTCCTAATAAAGGAATTTTTACACACTCTGTATCCCTCTCTGCTGTAACCAGGAATTCATGAGGGGAACTGACCAGTGTGCCAGCTTTTGCCGGCAACTTTGGTGCTCCCGTGTCACTCACATCTTTCATAAAGGAAAGAGGCTATTATCCGTGCGCTATTTTCATTAGGAATACAGTGGGAACATCTTCATTAGAAACAGAGAGTGCGCTTGATGTGCTCCGTTGTGATAATGAGGGGAAGGGTGTGAACGAGAAGATAAGAGGAGCAAGTATTTAACTGGAAGCATTCCACCTGGCTTCTGCTTCATTTTATTTAATTGGATGAGGAACATTTTCTGCCTGTTAAAACTGCCAAATGTCCCAGATTGGGAGTCGAGAAGCCAGGATTTGAGGACATCGTCGCTGGCAATGCTTCATGTCTCTCTTCCTCCTCCCTATGAGTGTCTTAGGATCTTAAACTTTTCAAACAGCAAACGGACTATGCGTAGGACATTTGGAAATGCAAGAAAGATGCCTAGTTTAGGGGGAAAAGGTACTGTGGTCTTTTTATAGCCAGTTGAACAAAACCATGAACTAGATAAATTCTGTTTTCAAGCCTTTTTAGGTTACCTTTCTCTATTTCTCTTTCACTTTCAGAGCCTCTAGGCTTTATGTCTATGTTGTGGAGATATCTTTCCCCTTTAGAAAAACTTGACTCTCCTGTGTCCTGTCCCATCAGATCTGTGCTAAATAATGTTATGAATTAGTAGGATTGTCAGATTTAGCAAACAAAAATAACTGGATGCCCAATTACATTTTAATATCGGATACACAACAAATAAAAATCAAGTTTAAGTATGTCCAATGCAATAGTTATTTGTTGTATATCTGTGATTCAAATTTAATGGAAGGATGTCCGGCATTTTATCTAAGAATCCTATAAATTAGTGGTTTGCAAATTTATTTTTCAAGCCTGCCTAAAGTTCGGCAGAGGTGACTTTGGGTTTGGGGAGGGGCAGGTGCTGGAAAAGGGGTAAGGGGGAGGTAGACAGCATGGTGCACTGGCTCTTCCTCTGCTCTCATCTGATTTGGGTATTGGAACTGGGTGTGTGATTTCATTTGATATAAGGGTTGTGTTGCTAAGAAAAGAAGTCTGGAAACCAGTGATTGTCCTGGCTATCTTCCTTTTGCCTCTGCAGATCCACGTCCCATCTTTTTCCACCATGTTCTGGGCCCCTGCAGGAGGCTGTCTTGCCCTCTGGCTTCTGGAGAACTGGGAGGGACTGATGGCAGGAGAGTGAGGCTGGTATATGTAGTGCCCTACGTCTTTCCTTGCAAAATAATTCAGATAATTTAAAATTTTGTGTCAAAAAGGAATTCTTTTGCATGTAAAGAAGAACCTAACTAATTATGGGTTGACCCAACTGTGGCTTATGCAGATAGGTTTATTTTTCTCACATTCTGGAACTCTGGAGGCAGGCAGCTGCTGGCGATATTTTAGTGGCTCAATGATGTCAAGCTGGAATCTCTCAGATCTCCTTGATATTTCCTTCATGGTTACAAGATGGCTGCCAAAGTTCCAGACATCAAGTACACATTCAAAGCAGAAAGAAGTGAGGAAAGGAAGAAAGCTTCAATGTCTGACAGTTTGTTAGAAAAAAGAAAAATTTCCTTAAAGACTTCTCATAGATGTCACTTATGTTTCATTGGCTAGACCTTTGTTATATGATCCCTCTGGTTGCAAGGGATGCTGGGAATGTAAGCAGTTAGCTTTTCCAGACTCTAAAGAGTGCAGGAGAGAAGGGAGTTGAGAACAGTCTCGGCTTAATCAACTAACTGTCCAGGGAGAATTAGCTTTTGACAAGGAACATCTAAGAAGTCAATGCCTCAATCCTAAGGAATAGCTTTTTAATGGAATAACTTACAGACACTCTAGCTCGTGAAGAAGTGTTTAAAGAGAGAGTATTTCATCATGGTCCCTAATTTATACTAGGTAGATGAGTATAACTATTCTTTAACTTTGGTAGGAATTTTAAAGGCAGAATAATCTCAGAGGATTAAGACCTTGGTCAAATTACATTGCAAATCCTTCCATGCCACCTTTTACACTTCCATTTTTTTTTAAGTTTTTATTTTTCCTTCTTCTCCCCAAAGCCCCCAGTACATAGTTGTATATTTTAGTTGTGGGTCCTTCTAGTTACGGCATGTGGGATGCCGCCTCTGCATGGCTTGATGAGCGGTGCTAGGTCAACACCCAGGATCTGAACCAGCAAAACCCTGGGCTACCAAAGCAGAGCACATGAACTTAACCACTCAGCCATGAGGCCAGCCCCTCCATTTTTTCCTTTATTGTATCTATTTCCTGAATACACAGGCAGAACCAGGGTAAAATGAACACAAAACCATTAAAAAGAAAATGGGTCTAGAAACTAAGCAACTCATCTTTTTCTTTTTGCTACCAAATAACTGTGTGTTGAGTTCGTTCTGCCTTCCTGAACCTCTCTTCCTTATCTGTAAAGGAGGGTTACGCTGGACTAGATCATTCTATCTAGCAAGTAATTATTGAACGTCTACTATGAAACATCCCCTATTCCAGGCTTCAGGGATTGATCGGGCGGTGATGATACAGACAAGGTTCTTGCCCTCATTGTGCTTACATTCTATTGCGCAGAGACTGACCAGAAAATAAACAAATGATAAAAGATATCAACCAGGATTGGTGCTATGCAGAGAAACAAAACATGGTGATGAGTGAGAAAGTGCCCACATGACTATTTCAGGTAGCGTGGTCCAGAAAGGCCTTTCTGAGGAGCAACATTTAGACTGAGTTCCGAATGATGTCAAGAAACCAGCCCCTTAATGGTGGGGCATATAGCTCCAGGAAGAGCTATACATGCAAAGGGCCTAAGGACAATCAAGCTCGACATGTTTAAGGAAGAAAAAGAAAGAGACAGAGATACTGAGTTTAACCACCATTCTATTTTTCATGGCTATATTTCCCATTTTCTAGAAATGCAAATTCTCCTTAATCTTGTTTCTGTGAATGTTATTAAAACATCAATGACATGCTGTCCTGGGATGATTGAGGATCTCTTCTCTCCGCCACAGGCTTAGCATGTGTGAGGATAAACTGAGTGTGACGTTTGAGAAGGTTGCCCTGGTCGATCCTGGTGGTGGGTCTAGTGCCACTGACGGGGTTACATAGAGAGCCCACGGCTGCAGCCCCGCCTTTCACAGATCTATCGTTCCACATGCTCAGTTATTAGATCGCGGATCTCTAATATGCTAGAGAGAATAAATCCCAAGAGCTCACGGTCTCTGTAGTACTGACTTACTCCTCACTGCGTGTTGTTGCTGCTACTTGCCCTGAGCTTAATATCTCCTCCTTAATACCCTGGGATGTGATGATCTAGGGCATTAATTCCCTGATGCCTGCTCGTAAATTGGCACCCAGATGTGGACAGTGCATGGGCACAGATCCCTGATGAGGTTTGCACCAGTCTGCAGCAAAAAGGAAACTGAGGCCAGTAAAGTGATTTTTCAAAAAGGGAATTTTATGCAACTTAAAATAATCTTTTTTTTTAACTCTGAGATGTCCTTCCTAATTTTTTGAATATGAATTTTTACTGCAATGATAAAATAAAATGATATTTCTTTTGGGAAAAATAAACTATATGTAACTATGTATCAGAAGCCCATTTTCTTCCCCATGGGAATTTACTGGGCTTTGAAATCCAAGGGCCCAGGAAGCATGCAATTGGTCAAAGGCCGTGCATTCATGTTTGCAGAGCTCTGTGCTGTGCCTCCTCTCAGGAACCCTGTGAGTATTAACCTGTTCCCCTGGGAGCTGGGTGTTAATGGGATGGAACATGTGTGTGTGGAAGGAGAGCTGGTTTGCATGTTTCAGCTCTGCCACGTGCTCCATTGGCAGAAAAGGCATCATCATTTCTAACTCCTACTAGCGTATCTTTGAGGGTTTGCTCTCCATGTCTCTGCTTTTGTTATCTTCTAAAAATGTATTTAATACTGAAATAAAGTATAGCAGTAGTTCAGATGTGGGCTTTGCTCTAAAAAGCAACTTGTGAGACGTTCTTCCCGTGATTTGCTCGGCAGCATTATTTCATAAGAGAGTGGCTTGGATGTTATCTTGGCAATGCTTGTTTCATAAATAAACTAAAAGGTACATTATTTTGTTCACCTCTGCTTGCTTTCTTCTGTCTCTTTCTTCATCCATTTACCGAGTGCAGTACTAACTGAATGCTAAGTCCTGATGGCAGGGCATTGACCATCTTTGTGAGGGATTCACAAACATAACAAATGATCTAAGGGCAATGCCTGAGAGGAGAGATGAGTACAAGGAGCAGAGTGAACAGACCCACTCTTTCTGCCCAGGGAAAGTCACAGAGAAGATGAAATGGGGATTGAGCAAACTTCCCATTCTCTCTGCCTCTTACTGAGAAGGAGCTAGAATTTTCCCATCCCCCAAATGCTGTTGGCAGCAGAGTTGGGTATTAATATCATGGAACTGTGGGAACTGTGGACTGCAGCTGGATCTGCCGCTGGACAGTGTGTGACCATCAGGATCAAGCCACTGAAGTTTCTGGGTTGTAAACTGGGCATAGCATACCTATTATCCTTTCCTTCCTGTCTGCATTTCTTCCTCTGACTACCGCCAAAAACTTTGTATCACACTTGGTTCTAGGCACTGGAGGCATAAAGATGAAAATTGAGCTTACCATGCAAACAGATAGGTCTAAAAATAGATAATTATAATACAACCTCTGAATGCCACTAAAGGAATGCCTTTCTCGTGGGGTTACTGGAAGAGAGCAAGGAAATCTTTGTGGAAGTATTTTTGAAAAGGCACAGAACAAGGGGTGAGGGAGTGGTGGTGATAACAGAGGAACTGGATTCAGGGGGAGATAAAGGCCTGAAGACCAGCGTGATGAAACTCCCGTCTCACTGACGGTATATAGGTTCTCTAGGAGAAATGTGTTCATTGGGAAGTCATTTCAGTATCCATAGTAGGCTTCTGGATTAAGTTGGCATACGGGAATATTAGCTTTAGTGCTTAGGAGGATTGAGTTTATTTATTAGAATGAATCCAGAAAGCACAATCAGAAGGAAATTCAGCAGTAAAGGTATTTGTACATTTTCCACTGGAAAACAGTCTCTTTCTTTCAATCTACAAAGATGTATAATGCAGCCACAGCTACATTGCCCCATGTCATCTTCTCCAACCTGACTTAGCGTGAAGTACATCTTTAAACAAACATTGTGATGGTGGCCTGGAATTCTCTCCAAGAGCTGTTGTCATTCACAGTTGAAGATAATAGAGTCTGGTGTCAGTGGTTTCCCCCTGTACACACAAGGAGGCGGAATCATAGGTACTCAGAATGCTTAGGTTAGAGGATTTTAGGCAGAGCTGGCTTCCTGTTCCCACCAACATGGGAAGGAGAGTTTGAAAGTAGAGCATGGTTCCATTCCCACCTGCATGCTCCCTGTGAGGATTTCCTAACTCTGTTCAGTCCTTGACACCTGTGAGAACTTGCTGGAACACATCAGGGACTGAGGCGAAGGGAGTCTACTCTGCCGTTCTCATGGATCTCATCTGGTTTTGGCCAACCAGTGATCTTGTCTATCACCAGTCTCTTCAGACTCACTCGGCCTCATTAGGGGGTCTGAGGAAATGTCTGCGTGGGGAAGGAGTCGGGAAGCCTCGTGTAGAGTCTGCCTTTCCACCACATTCTCTGTTTTAACCCAGGCAAATCTTTGAACTCTCCGAGCTTCATTTTTTCTAGTCAACAGCAGGCATGGTATTACAGGTCGTGCGTACTCACAGACATGTTGTAAAGATCAAAATGAGATAATGTGTGGAGTACCATGTTTGAAAAGTATATAAAACATTATGCAAACCCTCATCTATAAATAGAGTGTTTAGTTACACTAGGTCACCCTTACATCCCATGATGCAGATATACGCAGGAACCTGCAGGTGCTCACCATGCCTACCTTGCCCTGTCTGAATATAAAACGGTAATAAGCATGGAGAACACGTGAGGTGAGGGTGTGCTCGTAATGCAATAAGATGTCCCAAAGTCCTGGGTAGGAAGCTGAGCTCTTTGAATGCCCTAAGCCCCCATCAGGATAGAACATGGGAAAAACACTTGGTCTACTATTCCACTGTTGTCTTTGATGGTTGCTCTGCGTTAACTCCAGATTTTCTAGTCTGGTCTAACCAGACCCTGGAAGGCAGGGAGGTCAGAGCAGAGAGTAGAGACGTTAACCTCTGTCTCTTGAACTTCTGCCTCTCTTTCCCGGGGCTCACATCACCCCCAGCCTGGATGGACCCAGGCAAACAGGCCTTGAACACTCAGGCCTGATACAACAAAAGGGGTGGCTGGTACCTCTCATTCTAGCCTGTGTGCTATATATTACTGCAGCAACAATCCTACTAAATGGCCTCATAATCCTTGTAGGTCCCCCAAGCCGTTGTGGTAAAGTCTAAACTCCTGAACTTGCTGCATGAGCTCCTCGTGCTCTGACGTTGCCGTTTTCTTTTTCTTAGGGGCTCGTCCTCCCATCTGCAACCCGGGCCTCCACCAGCAGAGACTCCTCCCCAAGTTAAGACAAATGACTTCGGAGTTTCACACAGCAATTCCTTGGGAGCTCATCCCTCTACTTAGCATACCCTTCCCCTAATTAAACTTCACTCATCTTGCAAGTCTTAGCACAGGCCACGAATACCTTGAGAAACCTTCCCTGATTCACTCAAGCTGACTTGAACGTTCTTCTTTTGCACTTCTGTAACAATATGAGCATAAATTTTCTTCAACATGTATTGCTCTATGCTCCAAGTTTTAAAAATTTGGTTACCCTAATAGACTAATCCTCTTGAAGGCAAGGTCTGGTATCTATTTGTATCCCCCACACCTTGAATGGCATCTGAGAGGCTTCCGCTTGTTGAATGACTGATGAATGAACGAATGTAAACTTTCTGAGTGGAGTGTTCCTGTCTGATTTATGGGTCATTCTTCCATGCTTTCCCCCATTTTCCCTTTCTTGCTCCTTCCAACAACAAAGTGCTCCTAGCAGGTCCTCAACAAATATTTGTTATAATAACAAATGAGTAGTGTCTTTTCATGCTTTTGGTAACAGTGAGTAGCATCTTATTCATCTGGTCTCCTTCCACATCTGCCAGTGTTGGAGTCGGATCCCTTCCCTGTTGGCTACCCCAAAGAGCTACGCTTACTCCTGAAGCGGCTGATGGTGCCCCGACCTGAGGGTTTGGGGAATGTGGCTTTGTTTCAGCCATGACACTGAATCATGTCCTGGCCTTAAGCCATTGCTACGCCATCCATTAAATGAGGGCAGAAACCATTCCCTCCTCCTTTCTTAAAGATGTTATGAAGATTAATGAGGTAATGTCTGCAGAGCACCCTGGAATAAAGGTATTATTCTAAATACTGAGTATTATGGTAACATTGCTTTCATCTGTGTTACCCGTTGGTCTGCGCTCTTCCAAGCAAGATGGGAAAACAGGAGAGTTGCTGGAAGAGTTGAATTGAGAGAAGAGTCCGAGGCCTTGTTCTGAGCACTGCTGATGACTGATCCTGTGCTGTGGGTGTTCCCTCTGCTTCCATCTCTTCTGTCTACAAAAGGTGGTAATAACATAGCACTTACCCGCAATCAAAGGGTGTGCGGAAAATTAACTAATTCGTTTTTGTAAAGTGAGTGGGCCCTTGGATAAAAAGCTTTGTAAAACTCCGAAATATTATTTCAATCCCAGGTTTCTGTTTCTCTTCCTTTCTTTTGAAAGGATATTCACTGAGCTTATCACTTTCTCGGGAGTTTTTTTAATTACCCTTAACTTGGTCTTTTATGTACAGCTGTATACTCCTATTGAATGGCTTTGTTTCCCTCCAGAGAGGTTACTGTTTGAAATTTCTCACTGTCATTTTTCTGTTTGTTTGCTTATAAACCAATAACCCAACAAGCAGATCTTGCACAATAGCAGTCTCCATTTTTTTTTTAGTGAGGCATTATTTTCGTAAGGCACAGTCCTCTTGAAGTGTGTTTATTTATTAATTTGTAAATGGCTCCCATCACACATTGCACCTGTGTGACTTATGTTAATCAGAATAATAACGCAATAAGAAATGAATAGGCTGTTTTGATTTCTTTGGTAATCCAAGTAAACCTAGGAATAGAATTTGAGAATTAGATTGTTAACTACAGCTCGGAAAAGTATACTGGAATGAGAACAGTCTGCATTATCCTGTGCCTAGGAAGATTTTAGCATTTTTAGAAGTTTACTGGATAAATGCCGCTCAGAGTTTATATCAATGTTTTAAAGAAATAATGTTAAATCAATTATAATAACTAGTATATATAAATAGTATATAATTCTTCATACCAAGTTTTTTCCTTGTAAGTGAAGCATTCAAAATGCAAGGCCTGTCTACATAACAGCAAATGTACTTAATAATTCAGAATTTTGAGGATTTTAAGAAACCAGAAACCGTTGAGTGCTTATTTTGTGCTTAGCACTTTGGATTAGCTTGCACACTACAAATCCACCAGACAATTGCAGCATCTAGACTCTGGTGTTTCCACGGAAAGAGGAGGACAGTTGGACAACAATCTGGATGATGCTGAAAATGGGTCCTGTCTATCAACTCATAAGTTAAGGAAAGGATTCATTTGTCTGAAATTGCCATATTAAAGGTCTTCATTGATCAAAGGCAAATCCTGCTTCATCCCTGCAGACACACACTTGTCCTGTACTCACAAGGAAAAGATTGCTATTTTTAAGGAGAAAATTTTATCTCCAACCCTTAAAATATATCAGTGTACTGTTGGTTATCTGAATTGAACCCATAATTTTATAGAAAAGAAAACTGAAATGCTGAAATATCACAAGGTTAAGTGATTGCCTAAGATCACACGACGAGTAGGTAAAAGAACTAGGACCCAAGTATCCTGGTTTCTGCTTATTAGTAATAACAATAATAATAAGTTTCAGATGGAAATATCCAGCCAATAGCTCATGCTCCTGAGGTGACTATGCTGTGCAGTAGGCAGACAGAGACCGGGCACTGGATTAAGAGGAGGTAACCTACTACGTCATGAAATAATTATTTGACGTCAGGAATGTTACTTATTTTGTCAGTTTTCTCATCTTTCAAATTCAGGAATTTTACTGGTTAAACTCTAACTTTCCTCCTAGCTCTGGATTTCTCTAACTTTATGAATGAAATTGAAGCAGCAAATTCATGTCACAGGCATGTTTGCATAAGACCTCATCCATTTACTGTCTATTAATATATTTTGAAAAATTTAGTAATTGTAAAGCCTGATACAAGTGTTTAACATCCCTTGAGCTGAATTCTCCTTCCCGGAAGCAGGCTGTATTTTGTTACAAAATTTGGTTGTGAGAAGCCACACCAGAAGACATGTTTGCCATTTGTAGGAGTTTCCCTAAGCACGAACCAATATCCAATAACTGTTATGTCCGAGATATTCTTCTAGGTGCTGATTTGGTTCCTAAGGTAAAACTACTGCCTCGCCCATCTTGAGCATAGGCAATCACATTGGCAGTATATTCATGATCATTCCATCTTGAATGCTTACAGTGTCAAGCCATAGTATTTCAGAACTCGAAGGGACTCTCGTGGTTTTCCATTCCACATCACCCATTTTACAGTTGAAGACGGAAGCCTTTTATCTGACAACTCAACTTTACTCCTAGCAGCATGTATGTTATATTTATAATACCTAAAGATATATATTTCACAGTAACAGTGTTAAAAAGAGAGATCAACTTTTCCCTCTATGGTCCACACAACTGTATTTCATCTTAGATATAGGTCTTTATATTTGGTCTCTTCTTTCACAATGTTTCTTATCTCCTGTAGCTGCCATTTTGATGAAAATCATGGCTGATAGAGGAAAATATGTAGAGGTCACTAATCTGTTTTGTTAAAAGAAATTAAAAAAACCCAAAACTGTTTCTTGGAGGTTTCATCAAATATCTTCCATAAGAGCAATAACATTAAAAAAAGTTGGTGGTCTAAAATGCATTTTGGTTGGAAAGGGTTCCCTGTTTGGAATATTTAATTAGGTGTGGATTACTTGGGGTGTTCTTGTCTGGTGTAGTGCAGTCACCAATGAGCTCACACGGCACTCGTATGTGCAAAGAAACATAGCTTCTGTATTTTCTACAAAGTAAGATGCTAGGGTCTCAGGAAAACCTATTCTTGTCAGTTAAAAAATAGCTTAAAGTCTTCTGGTTTAGATAGCCTCCTTTCAGTCCGAAGTTCAATTCACTTTGTTTAAACAGTGTCTGTACTTGATCCCTCTGGGAAAATGGCAGACTTTCAGACATCTGCCCCACGCGCTATCTTTTCTGCACGATGGCACCAGAAGGGAGGGATGAGGGTTTGACTATATTTTGGGGTTATTGGACGGGCTGACCCTTGCAATTGCTTGTTTGGGAGTGGCCGGACTGTTGACCACTTTGCTGGTTTCAGCAGGCCTCTTGGGCAACGAATGGGCCCTGATGTGGGAGTCAGTGGCCTCCGTCATTTGCATCTGGACTCTGCACAAATTGCAGCCTCTGCGCTCTCATTCTGAGCACCAGGACAGGTCCTGTAGCACTCTCTGCACCTTGGTGCGCTTTTACGGCAGCAGGAAGAATTTCTGTTTTTCCATCTGCTCTGTCTGAGGGACAATTGTCCAAGTCTCTTCCCACCATCACCTCCATGTTGAACTAAGTATCCAGCCAAAAGCAGCAATACTTCCCGAAGCCTGTAGCATCCACCAAACCCTGATATTCTCAGGCTTCTTTGTACCCATCTTCATGTTTCTATAGCCATCTCCCTAGGTCAAGGCTTGGCTTTGAGGGACATGGGACAAGACTTTTACCTTTCCTTCCTGGTATTTGATTTTTGTTGGACTTTCCATAAGTCACAGCCTTCTGCTTCTATTTTTATTCTCATGGCTTAATCCCAAAGGCCAGATCATGTTCAGGGAGAGAAACCAGCACCCCAACCAAGTAACACAAATTCCAGGGCATTTCCAAACTAGCATGTCTGCTTCCTGTTCTACAGACAAATATGAAGCCTCTTTCTCCCTGTCCTCCAGTCCCTGTCCCATTCTGTTCTCCCTCCCTGCTCACCTCCAGCATCTCTCTCCCCCTGCCCTTGTCCTTATCCTCCTGTCTCTCTTTCTCCACTGCCCTACCCCCAGAGTACTCGTCCAAATCAGTTTACAGTTTTTTTTTTTTTAAAGATTTTATTTTTTTCCTTTTTCTCCCCAAAGCCCCCCGGTACATAGTTGTATATTCTTCGTTGTGGGTCCTTCTAGTTGTGGCATGTGGGACGCTGCCTCAGCGTGGTTTGATGAGCAGTGTCATGTCCGCACCCAGGATTCGAACCAACGAAACACTGGGCCGCCGGCAGCGCAGCGCGCGAACTTAACCGCTCGGCCACGGGGCCAGCCCCTCAGTTTACAGTTTTTAATCTCAGTTTCTCTACCTTTTAAGTTGGGAAAGCAAAATTTAAATCCATTTTTATTTCTCAGGAATCATAGAAGAAATAATTAGTTAGCAGTTATAGATTATCGTGAACAACTTGGATACAATTAACCCCACGAGCATTATTAATATTGCTCAAAGTATCAGTCTTTGAAGAAGTTGTGGGGGCAGCAGACGACCCTGCTGTGAAGAATGCACCTAGAAGACGGATAAGGCACCTGCTGACCTGAATTTCTAAGACCAAAGGAAGTGGCGAAGAACTCAGAGATTATGCAAAATTATTCTTATTTAGGGAATGTAAAAAAAAAATTTACATTCTTTATCTGAAAATATGTTTGTCAGTTTGTGAGATCTTCTCTCAAATATATTTTAAATCTTTTCTAAATCTAAAATATACATACAGAAATGTACACAAAGATGGAAATAGCATAATGGATGACCTCACATTGAACACACCCATGTGAACAACATCCAGATCAGGAAATAAAGCATTCCCTCAAGAGGCCACCTCCTGCCCGTTCTCAGCACTACCACTCAAAGGTGACCAACACCCTGATTTCTATTGCCAAATATTAGTTTTGCCTTTTTAAAAACTTGATACAGATAGAAACATTCGATATGTATTCTCGTGTCTGTCTTCTTCCATTCAACATCTCTCCCTCTCTCATCTATCACCCATCAATTTTGTTTACCAATGTAATCTATTCTAGTTATAAAAATTCAAATATTACAGAAATATATAATGTAAAAATTAAGGTTCCATGTAATTTTATCTACACTTTTATAACCACTGATATACATTATTTCCAGACTGTTTTCTATATGGATTCTAACTTTTTGTTACTACTGTTTCAACAAAATTGGTTATCATACTGCATATGTACTATTCTGTAACTTGTTATGTTTACTTACAGTATCTGGGATATCTTTCCTATGTACATCTTTAATGATTACTTAACGTTCTTGCTTTGATGTGCTGGCCTTTATCATCTAATCGTCTAATCCTCAACAGTGGTTTCAATGGTAGAAATTTTGGAAGAAGTGGCAAGTGAGGACAACACCACAGTAAGCCATGAAATGGAAATTCCGGGAGCTGCTGGGCCATCCATCCATTTTCATGATGCCAAGCAGTTTGTAAAAGCTTGTCTTCATACATGGCAAACTCCATGTCTTCTTCCTTACTAACTAGTGGTTAGTGCTTAGATTCTAGAGTCAGAAAACCCAGGATTGAATCATACCTCCACAAATCCTAGCTCTGTGACCTTAGGCAAGGGACTCAATGTCTTTGTTTCTCAGTTTTCAGATCTGTGAAACAGGCATAACACAACACTGTCAACTCTATAAGATGGTTGTTATGGAAAGGGCTCAAAAATAAAGACCGTAATTATGGTCTATTACTAACTTTTCCTGGCTATCTTAATAATTTTCAAATTCTCTTGCTGGACAGGAAGCATGGTCTGCTAGCTACACAGAATAGCACACAAGGAAGGACACCACAGTGCTAAAGAGAGAGGGCTCTGAAAGCAGAGTGCCTGGATTCTTCCTGAGTCTCCCCCTTTAGCTTAAGTTATTTCTTGCCCTTGTGCTTCCATTTTCTCATCTGTAAAAAGCGATAATTCTGATGTTACTTCATCAGAGATTATTGAGAGCATTGAAGGATGTAATCCATGTAAATCATTTAGAACTGCACTGTTCGATATGGAAGCCAATAGCCATATGCTGCTACTGACACTTGACATGTGGCTAGTCCGAACTGCAGTGTGCTGTGTCAATTACACACCAGATTGAGAAGATTTAGTAGTAAAAAAAGTATGTAACATACCTCATTAATATTTTTTAATTTATTACATGCTGGAAAGATAATGTTTTGGATAGATGGTATCAAGTAAAACATGGCATTAAAATTAATTTCACTTGTTGCTATGGAGTAACTGTGCCCCCCCCCCCACCCCCAGTTCATATGCTGAAGCCTTAACCTCCAATGTGATGGTATTTGGAAGTGGGGCCTTTGGGAGATAATTAGGTTTAGATGAGGTCATGAGGGTGGAGCCCTCGTGATGGAATTAACACCCATATAAGAAGAGGAACAGACCATAGCCCTCTCTCTCCATCATGTGAGGATGCAGCAAGAAGACTGCTGTCCACAAACCAGGAAGAAAGTTCTCAACAGACACCGAATCTGCAGGCACCTTCATCTTGGACTTCCAGACTCCAGAACTGTGAGAAACAAATGTCTGTTGTTTAAACCACTCAATCTATGCTATTTTGTTACAGCAGCCGGAGCTAAGATATTATTTCTTTTTTTAAAACAATGTGGCGACTAGTAAATTTGACTTTCCTCATGTGGCTCACATTTGCGGCTTGCATTATATTTCTTTTGGACAGTACCAATGGAGTACATAGTAAACCAGCAAAAAATGTAAAATGTTCAGCTATTATGCTAGGGTGCTTCTCACTTTCGTATAAACAAAAAATACTTGATTTACATACCTCTTTATGGTCCAGTTGTCACTCTGACCACATTAAAAAAAAATCATCATGTTATCATCAACTATAGTGGAGGTGAGAGTTTTATTTTGGGAAGAATTGTCCTGAATTTTGCTCAGTGATAGGAATGCTATGGGTTGTGATCAAATCAAGGTTTTTCTCCAACAGTGGACTTAGTAATGATTGCAAACTAATTACAGCGTGCATATTGCACTTTGCTTTGCAGAAACAGCTTTCTACCAGCTGTTTCCTTTAGCAGTTGTTCATTTCAAGTAGGTAGCAATGTTGCTGAAAGTGTGGGATGCCAGAAAGCAATTTCATTTCTTTGCTGCAAATTGAAATCTGTATTTTTTTTGCATTTTTTTTTTTTTCCTTAAGTGTCCTTCAAACTCTACATAGCTCTAAGGCTAATTTCTTAGCACCCTTTCTGGTCCCTTTTTCAGAAAAAAAATCTTTTGAAGATTATATACGGAATGATACAAAAATCTCAAGTTTAATTAAGCTTTAGCAAAAATAACCTTTAACCAATGCATTTGTTTCTTGCTTTATTCCCTCATAGCCTGCAACTCTTCTGAAGTACACTTTCAAGTAGAGATTCAATAGAACCATTTAGAGTAGTCATTACTGTGGATTAAATAACTATTCCCATCTGGCTCATGAAATGTATAATCTGTATTCCTCTCTGGATAATAAATACAGTGAGTAACTACTTACCATACCTTAGACCATCACTTCTGTCTGTCCTGCTAGGTTTTTCTTTATTGTCTATTGATAAGGACTTTTCATTAACTCTTTCCTTGTACAGAAACATGTCCTGTGGGGTTCTTTTTACAGAGAAAGATGTTATCCTGGTTCCTCTGGCCCAGCGTGGCTTCAGATGTGTAATGGTGACTAGTAACAATGGCCGGCATTTATTGACTTACTATGTGGTAGGCACAAAAGCATAGGGACATTGCTAAATGATTTCTAAACATCATTTTATGCAAATCTTTTCAAAAACCCTTTGAGGGGCATTATTACCCCCTTAGAGTTGAGAGAACAGATTCAGAATCCCACAGACTGTAAGTGGCTAATCTGAGATTCTTCTCTAGACTTGTTTGACTTCAAGGTCTGTCATCTTCACTTCTAAGTCAAGGGTTCCAAACAGTGTGAGCTCCTCAGGGGCTGTGCTGGATGATACATCGGGGTGTGGGAATAATGTGTTAGAACTCTTACTTAGATAAACATTTTTTTGTCTTTTGAAAATTCCACGTTTGTATGTTTTACAATGCATATGATAGAAAAGTAAATCAGCACATGTTGAAAATACCTGCAAAAGTTTACAGGTGTTGGGGAGGGCAGCCTTGTGGCCGAGTGGTTAAGTTCATGCATGCCATTTTGGCGGCCCAGGGTTTCACCAGTTCAGATCCTGGGTGCGGACCTAGCACCACTCATCAAGCCATGCTGAGGCGGTGTCCCACGTGTCACAACTAGAAGGACCCACAACTAAAAACTATGTACTGGGGGGCTTTGAGAAGAAGGAAAAATAAAATAAAATAAAAAGTTTACAGGTGTTGGGAATGCAAGCTCAAATTTTCTTTTCTGATAGGTTTTTACTACCAAATAAAATCCCAATTTTAGCACAGTCATGGAGGCACTTATGTGTATCACACTATCCACAAAAAAATTACAACACATGGGATATGTGCCAACAATGCATACGGCCCAATATTCAAGACTTTTTGAACTGACAGAAGAGCCTTCCGTTAAAGCATCATTTGCCCTCATCTTTACTATAACTCAAGTGAAGCTCTGCATTCAAGAGCTACTTCCTCTTGGGGTGAAGATAATTCTCACCTTCAGTCCTAAGTGAATAGATGCCTGAGCCACTTGACCACTGCTGATTGTTTCTACTACCTGTTCTCAGCTCACCTTGGGTCTCCACTTGCTTTATTGTTGACTTCTGCCTCTTGGAACTCTGAGATGAGTACCCATGATACAATGTTGCTGCAGCCATGCTGGCTCCAACAAAGGCAAAGAAGGCTATGGTGCCTTCTATTGCCTTGGGCTCTCATTATCTCCATGCAACTAACACAAAGTTGCTTTCTGTATAACAGCCTTTATTAAACTTAGTGGCTAAGGAGAAGAGTAACTAGAGGGAATTATAATGTAGAAAAACTGTGTTCTAAATATGACTATTTCCAGAAACCAAGAAAAAAGGAAAAGCTTTGCCTCCTTGTCTTAAGAATCTCACCATTTTCTTCCTCCTCCTCCTTCTCCAGAGTGAGAGAGAGAGAGATCTTTCACAATGAAACCTTCCTTTCCCCTTCAGGAAAACCTTGTCTTCAGCTCCCCGGCATGGTCTCACATCTTCCTACGTCAGAATAATCCATCTTTACAATAATTCAGCAGCAAAAGTCCACACATTTGAGTCACCTGGCCTAGAATAAAGATGAACAGAACAGTCCAGGGTGGAATTTACATTCTAACCACTATTCCTTAAACATGTTTCCATGAGCAGGAGGCAAAGATCTGTGCCTGCCCTTCTGCCTGTGTCATTTTGGTCTCCTGTGGGGAACTCTTACATGGAACACACACACACACACACTCCTCCAAAGGACAAACAGTAATTCTCCAAGATGGTAGAACTTAAATCCATATTAAGGAAAAGAAGCATTATTTGAAAACCAAATGGTCTGCAAAGATTGTCCTTGCACAATGTAGTTAGTATTTTGCAAAACCATTGCAGTCTCATTTTCTCATTCTCCAGCTCTATACCACACCCATTCCGTCAATTTCAATTTGATCAAATTCAACCATCACTTTTTTTGATATCCAGTTTGAGTTAGATACTGAGAAGCTGAGTGTATTAGTCAATAAAACAGTCCTTGTCCTCAAGTACCTTATAAACTAAAGGGAGAAAGACATATATCACTTACTAAAACATAGTGTGATAAGTTGTATATATACGTACAAAAGGCTTTACAAATATTGAAAAGAAGCAAGGAACTTTTCTTAGGGGAGGAGGAAATGATTTATGGAGGAGAGAATAGTGGAGCCAGGCTTAAAGAACACAGAAAATTTCACTAGGCAGGGGGCGCGGGACAGTGAACGCAAACCAAAGGAAACCTTGTTCCTTGGTCACATCCCACACTTAAAATATCCCATTTTCTTTACCTTATGAGGGACAATGACACCATCATGTGACCGTAATTGAACAGTCCAAATGTGGGGGAAAAACTGTACTCTAGCTAGTCTCTCCTACAACATATTTCACATCATACAGAGAAGAAATATCCCTAAAAAGATGAGAAAATTTTTTAAAATCTCATTTTTTATCCACTTGTCCAAAATTGACCTATTTCAAATATCACTTCCAAATTGAAGCTTTTTTCTTACCACTCTGTTTGTTAGCAGTGACTGTTGCATTCATTTGGAAGTTTTCATATTCTGCTTAGCCTTCTGGTTATTTTTTTGGGTATGCATCCATCATCTATATACAATGAGATTATACATAGATTTACACATTCATACACATGTTGACATCTCCCTAACCCACAGGACCTAGCACAGGGTTTTGCTTATGGTAGACATTCAAATACGGTTTGTTGACTACAATAAAGCCCAAGTCCCAGTTGGTGTAGAGAGCCATAGCCAGAGGTGGAGAACTCTGAAGTTGGTGTCATATTTAGAAGAAAATAGACAGTAAAATTAGAAGAAAGTGGCATAAAACAAACAAAAATATTGCTGATGTAAACTCATAAGCCTTTGTCTCAGGAATTTTGTAGGAATCAGACGCTCAAGTCTTTCATTTCATGTCAGTAAAGATGGAAGCTGCTGCTCCCTTCTCCTCCCTAAGGAGTTTGTTGTGGGGTTTTAGGGGTAGTGGGAACAGGGGCAGGAGCTGGAACACAGGCCAGGAAACTAGCATTAGGCCCTGTATTAGTCTGCTCTGTCTGCCATAACGAAGCACTACAGCCTGGGGAGATTAGACAACAGAAACTTATTTTGCTCACAGTTTTGGAGGCTGGAGGTCTGAGATCAGGATGTTGGCAGGGTTGATTTCTTTTGAGGCCTCTCTCATTGGCTTGCAGACGCCGTCTTCTCCCTGTATCTTCACAGGGTCTTCCCTTGGTGCACATCTGTGTCCGAATCTCCTCTTAAGGACACTGTTCATACTGGATTAAGGCCCATTCTAATGGCCTCATTTAAGTCAATTATCTCATTAAAGGTCTGTGTCCAAATATAGCCATATTCTGAGGTCCTGGGGGTTAGGACTCCAACATACAAATTTGTTGGGTATGAGGGAAGGATTCAACTGAGTCCTAACAGAGACTAAGGGCCCCAGAATAGGACTAGAGGACGAATGCAGGGCAGTGACTAGAACACCTAGCAGATTATTGCTAAGGGACTAATTCAGCACCAGAACCGGGAACTTCGATGTTTACTACAACAATGGCGGTACAGCAAGAGAGGTCTAAGCACAGTTTTAGTGGTCAAACAGGAGAAATAAGGTTCCAAAATCTCTTTTCAAGATTCTCATCTGGAATAGGTGAAAGTCAATCAAAATGTTGCCCAAACTCACCTGCCGGGTAAGCAGATGGTGAGTTTGGGTGCAGGAGTAGGTTCTTCTGACCTTAATAACAGGCACAGAGCACAGGGACTATGAGGACAAACACCAGGAGTCAAGGGCTTGGTAAGACACTGAGGCCACGGAATTGAGTGGTCGCATCACTAACTCTTTCCAAGGACTTACATCTCCTTTTGAGGCCAAGAGGTCTGCTTAATGAGAGGATACGGAGTTCACTACAGTTTCGAGTTGGTGAAGATTATCAGGCAAGGTAGAATCACAGGGTTTTACAAGTGGACAGACTTGCCTTTACAGCAGTGGTCCTCACACGAGAGCATGTTTCAGAATCACCTGGAGGACTGGTAAATCACAGATTACTGAGCTCCAGCCCCAGAGTTTCTAATTCCGTAGGTCTGGAGTAGGCAGGAGAATTTGTGCTTCTACATCTTCCCAGGTGATGTTGATACCGCTGGTCCAGGGAACATACTTCGAGAACCACTCCTTAAATGCGTGTTTTTCAACCCTAGATGCACATTAGAATCACCTGAGAAGCTTAAAACTTCCCCATGCTCTGACCGCATCCCAGACCAGTTGAATCCAAATTACTAGGGGCTGAAATCCCAGCATCAGAACTTTTTAAAGCTCCCCAGATGATTCCCATACAGCCATGTTAGAGAACAAGTTGTTTAAAAGCTTTCTTGTCCATGTCTTGACTTAGTAGGAAATGATTACATTGCCTGCTATGGGAATGAGGAACATTGGGCTGCATCCCACTTATTGACTTCCCTTAGCTACATTCTCATTTTATGGTTGAGGAAACTGTAGAATCATAATTTTTCTACCATGGTGGGTAGACTTGAGGACATTTTAATGGTCTGGGCTTGCTGAACACATTGATGCTAAGAGTTGTCCTATGACTGGCTGGGAAATGTTTAGGCCAGGATATTGATAATGATGGAATGGCTAATCCTGCTTCTTTCAAGGGTAAAAGATGAACTAGAGAGAACTGACTTGCATGTTAGTTCAAACCACAATCAGACACCAACATTCATTAATAGCATGGGACACAACTTCACTTGAGAGTGAGAATTCTACAAATGCTTAATTTCTGTGTGTGTAGAAGTGATGGCATATGGGGGAGACATGTTGGTTCATGGAAAAGAAATAAGTTAAAGGCAGCACAAACATTCTAGTAGACAAAGACTATTTGGACATTGGCCAGTAGCATGTATTACATAGAGAAAATACTGCAAAGTTTAGTATCTTATGCTACCATGTAAAGTTGTTGACTGTGTGTAGAAACAACTACCACTCACCCATCCTACGCATCATGGCACTTAGAAGGAGAGAGTGCCCATGGCTACTTACCAGCATTGAAGGGTCGTGTAATATGCTCCACTGAGAGCAAAATCACTACCAATTTCAGCGGTAGGGAAGTTATTTGCTGCCTGGCACTTACTCTACAATCTCTGTGCTACAAACCAAGAAATAAATATGGTTTAGTGATGCAAGAGCAGTAAATAGCATGTAAGGAGTGAGAAGTGCTTTAATTTCCTCTGTACTAAAAAGTCAGCAAATGTTCTTGGGCCCCTTAAGGGGGGTGAAGGATTTCGGAGACTGGCTTCGGTTACTGGTGCTTTTCAAGGTGATTTTCCTTTACTGGGAACAAAAATCCCCAGAGAGAGGTATTTGCATGAAGCTAAAAGAAAATTTAATAGAACTTAGGAACAGAATTTCTTTTCCTTTTTGCCCAGTGTTGCACTCACTTTTGACTGTCTACTCAGCTGCCCTTCCCTCCTGTCCCCTTTTTCCTCCCAAGAGAACCAACCTCTCTCGGATCTCCACTCTTCTCCCCTTGGCCATCTGCTAACAAGAGCTGGTTTAGGTCCATCCTGGTGGTTTCATTCCACTTGCTAATAAATTATATAGGTGTGGATATGTGATGAAATTCTGACTGGAGAAATGTAAGAAGGGCGCTAGGAAAGATTATTTGATGATTTAAAAGAGACAAGCAGAAAGATATGGTGTCTTTTTCCCTGGATGTGGTCGTGGTTCCACACATACACTCTCGGAGCTTGGAGGGCTGCTGCCGGGGGCACAAATGCAGAGTGGAAAGATGATACTGTTGAGCCACGGAATGAACTCTGCCTGGAGAACTTCTCGTTATATGAGATAATAAATGTCAGTTGAGTCAGGGTTTCCTGTTCCTTGTAGCTGAAGGCACCACAACTGATGCATTTGGTTTCTTGAGTATGTTTGTGAAAGTCAGCCCTCTCTAACATTGGCCAAGATGGAAAGATACTACCGAAAAACCAATATATCATATCACCATCCTGCTTTATAATTCCTTATAGAAACTGCTCTTAATTTAAAAATAACTTTCCACATTTTCCTTCTATTTTTCTTTCCATTTAACTTAATCTCAGCAATTATCTTGACAGATTTAAGGTAAAGTACTTCATTCATGTAATAAAATTTGATTGACAGTTTTAATGTGTGGAAGAGGTTAAGATGTGACTTTAGCATTAATAGGCTTTTAAGCTTTACCTGGTACAATCCAAACACATTTGAAAAATGGATTTAAAACCATGAATGTCTCCCTAAATATTACCAAGAAAAATTGTCCCCAAAAATTAGTCTTAGTTGCTGTTACTATTTTTAAATTCTTCATATTTATTCTTTAACAAACTTTTTAAAGGTGTTATTTATATACAGTAAGACACACACATTGTAACTGCACAGTCTAAGTTTTGAAAAATATATATATTAATGTAACCGCTAACTCAATAAATCATCCCAGAAAATTCCCTTTCGCTCTTTTGAGGTCAATCCCCCTCCTGACACCCCATGTGAAGCCATCAGTATAATCTATCACCATAGATGAGTTGGGTTGGTTCTATAACTGCATGTAATCTGCTAGTACTCTTGGATTCTGGCTTATTCTTCTCAGCATAACGTTATTGAGATTCTCCCACGTTGTTGAGCATATCATCAGTTCGTTCTTTTTAATTGCTGACTGGTATTCTATTGTATGAATGGATCACAGTTTGCTTATCCCATTCACCTGCTGAAGGACCTATGGGTTGTTTCTGGTGTTTGGTTATTAAGGACAGAACTACTACACATTTGTGGACAGGTATTGTGGGCAGATTTTTTTCTGGGCCATGTGGTAAATTGCTGTTTAACTTTGTATGAAACTCTTTCCCACAGTGGTCTTATCATTTTGTGTTCTCAGCAGTGTATGATAGTTCTGACCAACATTTGGTATGGTCAGCCTTTAAGCGGCTAGCCATTCTAGTGAGTGCGATGTCATCTCTCATAGTGGCTTCAATTTGCATTTCCCTGAATGTCCAACGATGTTGTAGATCTTTTCATGTTTTTATTGGCCATTCATTTATCATTTTTTGAGGTCTTTGTTCAACTCTTTTGCCTTTTTTAAATTGAATTGATTTTCTTCTTAATATTGAATCATAAGATGCTTTATATATATTGGATACAAGTCCTTTTTCAAATATATGCATAGCAAATATTTTCTTCCATTGCGTGGCTTCCTTTTTATCCATTTTCTTAATGATGTCTTTTGAAGAGCAGCAAGTTTAAATTTTGATGAAGTCCAACTTATCAATTCTTAAAAAAATAATTGATGCCTTTTTGTGTCCAAAGAACAGATCTTGGCTTACTACAGAGTCATGGAGATATTTTTCCTAGAAGTGTTCTTCTAGAAATTTTATAGTTTAGCTTATATATTTCAGTCTATTACCCATTTCAAGTTAAATTTTGTGTATGCAATGATGTAAGGATCAGGATTCATTTTTAAAAATATGAACATCCAGTTGTATCATCACCATTTGTTGAAAAGATCATCCTTTACTCATTGAATTATCTTGGCACCTTTGTCAAAAATTAACTGAGCATGTATATGTGGGTCTATTTCTTGGTTCCTGTTCTGTTAATCTACTGGTCTATGCTTATGCCATTACCAATTTGCCTTGATTAGCATAAGTATTTATAATAAATTTTGAAATCGGGAGTGCAATTCTTCCAACTTTGTTTTCCTTTTTCCGAATAGCTTTGGCTATTTTAGGTTCTGTGTACTTCCATTTAAATCATCGGATCATCTTATCAATTTTTAAAAAATGCTTACTAGACTTTTGATTGGAAATTCATTGAGTCTGCAAACCAAATTGTGGAGAATTGATATCTTAGAAATACTAAGTCTTCTCATTCATGAATATGATGTATTTCTCCATTCATTTAAACCTTTTAAAAATTCTGTCATCAGTATTTTTGTACTTTGCAGTGCATAGATTGACATGCCTTTCATTAAATTTATTCCTAAGCATTTTATGATTTTGATGCTATGATAAAAATATTTTCCAATTATTTTTTGCTTATACACAGAGATAACAATAGATTTTTATATATTGACCTGCGTCCTACAACTTTGCTAAATTCTCTTTTTTTTTTGGTGAGGAAGATTGGCCCTGAGCTAACTTCTGTTGCCAATCTTCCTCCTTTTGCTTGAGGAGAAGTGTTGCTCAGCTAACATCTGTGCCAACCTTGCTCTGTTTCGCATGTGGGACACCACCCCAGCGTGGCTTGATGAGCAGCGTGTAGGTCCTCATCCAGGATCCGAACCTGCAAACCCTAGGCTGCCGAAGCAGAGCATGCAAACTTAATCACCACTCCTCTGGACCCGCTCCTAACTTCACATTTTAATATGAAAATTTTTAAACAGAAAGAAGAGTTGAAAAAAAACTACATTAAATAGTCATGTACTCACCACCTAGAAGCTATAATTAACATTTTACTATATTTTCTTTATCACATTTATATCCATCTATTCTTCTATCTATCTTATTTACTGGATTTTTTGGTGTATTTCTAAGTTGCAGACATCAGCATACTTCACCCCAAGCACTTCAGCACATGTATCATTCACTGGAATTCAATTACTGTTTATATTTTCTTTGTTTTAAGTAAAATCTACCTACAGTGAAATGTACGAACCTTAAGTGTACTGTTTGATACCTTTTGATAGATGCATAACACTTGGCTTTTCTGATGTCCCTTTCAAGTCAGTCCCTGCTCCCACACTCTCAGAGGCAACTGCTATTCTGAGTTTCTTAAGTGATAGATTAGTTTGGCCCATTTTAGAACTTTAAACAAATACAGTCATGCAAAATGTATTCTTTTGAGGAAGATTTCTTTCAATCAGCGTGATGTTTTTGAATTCATCCATGTTGGAGGCACATATATTTTTTAAATTGCTGGTAGTATTTCATTGCATGAGTTTACCACAGTTCGCTTAGCCGTTCTCCTACTGAGGAGAACGTGCAGCCTGCAATTTTTGGTCCTATGAGTAAAGCTAGAAGCATTCTTTTTCTATTATTTTTTAAAGATTGGCACCTGAGTTAACATCTGTTGCCAATCTTTTTTTTTTTTAATCTTCTTCTCCCCAGAGCACCCCAGTACGTAGTTGTATATTCTAGTTGTAGGTCCTTCTGGTTGTGCTATGTGGGATGCCACCTCAGCATGGCTTGATGAGCGGTGCTGTGTCCATGCCCAGGATCCGAACTGGCAAAACCTTGGGCCACCAAAGCAGAGCTTGCAAACTTAACCACTTTGCCATGGGGCTGACCCCTAGAGCATTCTTGTGCAAGTCTTTTTGTGGAATATGCTTTCATATCTCCTGAGTAAATACCCAGGAGTAGACTTTCTGGGATAGGTGTATGTTTGGTTATATGAGAAGCAACCAGGCCCATTTTCCAAAGTGGTTTTAACATTCTACACTCCCACCAACCACATGTGGAATTTGAGATTGCCCTACATCCTTGTCAACATTTGGTGTTGTCAATCTCTAATTTTAGCTGTTTCAGTGACCATGTAGTGATATTACATTGTGTTTTTCATTTACATTTCCCTAGTGATTAATGCTGTTGAGCTCCTTTTCGTAAGTTTTTCCTCTTTGTGAAGCATCTGTTCAAGTTTTTTACTATTTTTTAAAAGTTTGGTTCTGTCTTTTTTTTTATTTTTAAAGATTGGCATCTGAGCTAACAACTGTTGCCAATCTCTTCTTCTTTTTTTTTTCCTGCTTTATTTCTCCCCAAATCCCCCCAGTTCATAGTTGTATATCTTAGTTGTGGGTACTTCTAGTTGTGGGATGTGGGACGCTGCCTCAGCATGGCCTGATGAGCGGTGCCATGTCTGCGCCCAGGATCCGAACCCTGGGCTGCCGAAGCAGAGCACACGGACTTAACCACTTGGCTACGGGGCCAGCCCCCAGGTTGCTGTCTTTTTGTTACTGAATTGTGTGAATTCTTTATATTCTCTGGGTACCAATACTTTGTCAGAGATATGTTTTGCAAGTATTTTCTCCTAGTTTTTTGGCTTGCCTATTATTTCCTTAGTAGTATCTTTCAATAAGCAGGATTTAAAATTTTTAATGAAGTTTAATTTATCAATTTTTTTCTTTTGTATTTGTTATTTGTGTTCAATCTAAAGAAGTTTTACCAGCTACCAAATCACAGACGTATTCTCTTATGTTTTCTTCTGGAAGCTTATAAGTTTAGATTTTATATTTAGGTCTATGATCTATCAATTTTTGTATACAATGCAAGGTAGGGATTGAGTTTCTTTCTTTTTTCTACATAGATATACCTTTATTCTAGCATCTTCTATTGAAAAGTCTTCCATTTTCCCATTGAACTGCTTTGAAGCCTTTGTCAAATCATTTAACTATATAATTGTGGGTCCATTTGGGGCTCTATATTCTGTTTGGTTGATCTATTTATTTACTTTTATCCCTGTACTACACTGTCTTGATCACTGTAAATTTATAATAAATCCTAAAGTCAAGAAGTATAAGTCCTCCAATTGTTTTTTAAAAATTGTTTTGTAAATTGAGGTTGTAAGCATTTTTGTATGAATTTTAGAATCAGCTTGTCAATTTCTACAAAGAAGGCTGATGAGATTATGATTGAGATTGCTTTGACAGTGTAGATCAGTATGAGAATTGACATCTTAATATTTATCTTCCAATCCATGAATAGATCATATATTGCCATTTATTTAGGTTGCTTTAAATTTATCTCATCAGTATTTTTCATTTTTCAGAGGAGAATTCTTAAGCGTCTTTTGTTGAACTTTTTTCTAAGTATTTTATGTTTGTTGATGCTGTTATCTATGGTGTTATTTTGATAATTTTGCTTTCAAATTGATGGTGCTAGCATATAGTGACATAATTGATTTTTGTACATTGGCCTTGAAATAATTTACTAGTTCTAGTAGTCTTTTTGGTAGATTCTTTGAGATTTTCTGCATACACATCATGTCATCTGCAAATAAAGACAGTTTTGCTTAGTGTTTTGCATCTTCTGTATCTTTTATTTCTTTCTCTTGCCTTATTGTGCTGGCTAGGATGCCAGTGCAATGTTGAATAGAAGTGGTGAGAGTGGTTTTCTTTGCTTTTTCTTAATGTTAGGAAAAACTGTTCAATCTCTCATCATTAATTATTAAGTTATCTCTAGTGTTTTTTTTCTGGAGAGGAATTTTATCAGGTTGAAAAAGTTCCTTTTTATTCCTAGTTTGATAAGTTTTTGTCATGAAAGGATGTTACATTTTTTCAAATACTTTTTCTGAAAATATTGGGATGATTATAAGGTCATATTCTCTTTAACTGAACATATTTTCTTTTAAGTTTTTGAACATATTTATAATAACTATTTTAATACATTTATCTGCTAAGTCAAACATCTGAACCATGTTAGATTTGATTTCTATTGATTTTATTTTCTTGACTATGGGTCACATTTTCCTCTGTCTTTGCATATCTAGTAATTTTGATTGTGTTCTGGACATTATACATGATACCAGATTTTGTTGTCTTCCTCTGAAAAGTGATGATCTTTGTTTTAGTAGCAACTTCAATCATTGGCTGATCATCTTCTATTGTGCAAGCTTGGTTTTATACTTTGTTAGGGTTGATCTTTGGAAAGCCCAAGATGTTTCCCAAGCCCCTTTTAATTGACGGGACTCTCTCCTCTGTAGATCCTGTCAGGACTTGGTTTTATCCTGTGGTGCGGAGATCTAAAGTGAGACTTACTCTTGAGCATGGAACTTACTCCTATGGTACAGCTTTTCTGATGTTTCCACTGGATACCAAAGGATATTACATGGTGTTAAAGATATCTCTCCACTCTGGGCAGGACATTCAACTTCCCCAGCACTACTCAACTTCTAGTGTATCTGTCTCTCTTAATCCAGTGGGAGTTGTTCTATGATAGGCCCTCAAGTAGTTTCACCCTGTGCCCTTGGCCAAGGACTTGTAGATTAACCCCACACAGACTTCTGGAGCTCTCACTGGACCCATTTCTCTCCTCTCTGGTGTCCTGCCTTGCACATTCCAGCCACTCCAGCTGCTCCAAACTCTGATTGCTGCCTCCTTTCAGTGGGACCACCATGCTTATTTATATTCCAGCTCTGCGTACCACAGATAGGAAGTTGCCCCTCAGTAGAGGACCCAATTGATTGTGGAGCTCTCCTGGTGAGTTACTCAACTCTCAAGGATCACAGTCTTGCATTGCCTATTTTCCAATGTCTTGAATATTTGTCCACTTTTGTTCTAGTTTAATGTAAGAGGGATAGTCTGATACCAGCTACTCAATCATGGCTCAAAGTGAAAACCCAAGTTTACATTTTTAACCTCTTGTTTCATATTTTAAGCAGTCTGTTTGATTTATATGAATGCTTACCTATTTTTTATGGCAGAGTACAAATTGTATGCTAAAAGATAGCCCTTAGCATGCAATTTTGAGTTATAGACTTTTAGAATTTGAGAGTTAAAAGGGATCTTAGCAATCATTGATTCTAACTTTCTCCTGTAATGTGTGAGGAAACAGGTCCAGAGAGATTAGGTGATTTACTCAAGGTTGCACAGGTTGTTAGTAATTTAAAGCACCTGCTTGTCGAGGCGATAAATACCATGAAACTGTTCTGTGGTAATGAGTGGAAGCTGCCTTATCTTTGTACTATAAATGAAAAATAAAAAGATTCCAACAGCAAGCATTTTCAGAGTATTAAGATTGCAAAAGGAATGCTTAGCCTGGCTAAACTGCTTTCAAATTTTTTAAATCCCTTTAGTCACACTCTTTTACATAAAGCATCAAATGTGCTAATTAGAAAAGATTCACATCTACTATTCAAAAGGTCTCTACTTGGCAAAATTGTAAGTAACAAAATGAAGTTCCTCAAATAATTCTGCTTTTGTCTACCATCTTCCCCCCAAGAAGGAATAAATACTGATATTTTGACACCTTCTGAATTTGACGTACCAAATCTATATTGTTATATAAATTGGTATTTCAATTTTATCCATCAGTATTTATTTTTTTAATTATTTATTTATTTACTTTTAAAAATGTATTTGTTTAGGGGCTGGCCCCGTGGCCGAGTGGTTAAGTTCGTGCGCTCCGCTGCAGGCGGCCCAGTGTTTCGTTAGTTCGAATCCTGGGCGCGGACATGGCACTGCTCGTCAGACTACGCTGAGGCAGTGTCCCACATGCCACAACTAGAAGAACCCACAACGAAGAATACACAACTATGTACCGGGGGGCCTTGGGGAGAAAAATGAAAAAATAAAATCTTTAAAAATAAAAAAAATGTATTTGTTTATTTTTTTTTAGGATGATTAGCCCTGAGCTAACATCTGCCACCAATCCTCCTCTTTTCGCCGAGGAAGACTGGCCCTGAGCTAATATCCGTGCCCATCTCCCTCTACTTTATATGCGGGACACCTGCCATATCATAACTTGACAGGTGGTACATAGGTCAGCACCTGGGATCCGAACCCGTGAATCCCAGGCCATTGAAGCGGAACGTGCGAACTTAACTGCTGTGGCACCGGACCAGCCCCCATTGGTATTTAAATAAGTGTAATAAGGAGGTAATACAAAACTTACTTTCTAAACTAGTACGTATGTCTAAAACTCAGTTTTCTGATCCCTATTTTGTTGCTTATTTTATTAAACTGCCTGGTAGAAGATTTCTTAATGTATCAATATGCCCTATCATTAATACATTTTTTATCAGAGTGATATGTACCATGTCCCAGAAGTACCCTACAGCATAATGCAAAAAGGAAAGTAGAATATGAATTTGAACAATTCCTTAAAAGATCGCCCACAGACCAACTGCTAACATAACTTTAAAAGCCTTGAGAAATTAAGAACAACTACAAGTCAACAACATTATAAAAGTACCCACTACGTGCAGAGGACTAGACGTTCTTCTAGAAATAAAGAATCTAATAAAGGAGAGAGAACATAGCAAAAAGAACCAGTTACCAAGATCAATGAAAAATAAAACCTGTTAGATGATAACAAAATAGTATGAAGCTAGGAATAGGATATATGTAGGCCCTTTAGGAAGGAGACAATCTTACTGAAGGACATTAAAAAAAAAAGAAGGAAATGAACAAATATTCATAGATGGGAAGGCTCAGTATCACACCAATGCTAGTTCCTCCACAATCAATTTTTAGGTTTGGTACAACTCAATAGAAATTCAAAACAGAATTTTTTTTTGGAATTTGATGTCCGGAATGAAAATCAAATGACATTGCCAAAAATTAAAAGAGACGATCAACTTTGAAAAAAATTACATTTTTGATCAACAACTAAAGTTTTAAATTCTGAAGAGTCTTTGCAAATCTTGAAGGAAAAAGATGAATAATGCAACAGAAAAAACGGATGAAGAACTCGTGCAGGTAATTTACAGAATGACTGATAAATGTATGGAAATTTTATTGTCATAGACAAATTAAATAATAACACAATGAAAATTTCAACTATCAGTTTGGTAAAAGTGAGAACAAACAACTTAATGTCATAGGTTTGGGGAAAGAAGTGCTTCTATTCTCTCTGCTGGGAGTGTAATTCCGTTTGACCCTATGACAATAAACCACTTTATTCCCTTTAACCTGGTAACTCGACTTCCGGAATTTACGTTAAGGAAATAATCAGAGATATTCTCAAAGATTTCAGTAAAACTGTGTTCACAACAGACATTTACAATAGTGAAACTTGGAGAATTTTTAAGTAAGGTGTAATATACCTGTATATGCAATATATTTATGTGATAGGATGCTAGACAGTCTTTAAACTTATTTAAAAATATTTAATGGGCTTAGAAAGTGCTACTTATAAATTTTTCTATTCAGTATACTTAATTTTATTTAAAAATATGAAAGCTAATATGCATAATTTTTAAATGAAATACACCAAAATATTAACTGTGGCTATCTCTAAGGGGGCGTTTATGGATTTCTCTTTCCAAATTTTCTTCAAAGACATATATTAATTTTGCAATCATTAATTTTTATGTGGAAAGAAAAGTGGATTGATAAAAATATGCATCTATAATACAAATAATGACACCATGAAAAAATATATGCCTAACTCTAACAGTAGAAATACACATTCTTAGAGGGTTTCAGTGCAAGCAGAATCATTTAGGGTAGTGATTCTCAACTAGGATGTGATTTTGTCCTCCAAGGGACATTTGTCAATGTCTGGAGATGTTTTTGGTTGGGGGAGGAGGCTGCTACCAGCATCCAGTGGGTAGAGGCCAGAGATGCTGCTGAACATTCTATAAAGCCCAGGACAAGGACTTATCCAACCCAGACTTCAATAGTGTTGAGACTAAGAAAGTCTGATCTAGCAGAAAGATCATGAGATTCCGATTCTGAGATCTGCGTCTCTCTTAAACCCATCAATAGCTTCCTGACTTGGGAAAATCACTTCAGTCTTGTGTTAATTCTCTCATCCATAGAATGGAGCTAACAATATCCTTAAAGGGGTTAGGTGACAGAAAAGGAGGTTGTGAGACTAAATGGTGATAACAGATGTGTGAACGAGTTTTGGAAGGAAATCCTATTTGAGAGTAAGGAGTAGTTACTAGCGTTATTTATTTCTCTTTGCTTTGAAGCAGCCTTTACAAGGGTTTAAGTGTCGCATAAAGGTTTTGAGGACTGTGTGAATCTGACTGATTCAACTGTATTTCCTGCTGGGTGCATGAAACATGGGAAAGAAGAATTTCCAGCAGCCCATTACAATGGTCATTAAAAACTGATGAAAAATATCAAGCACAAATTGTCCTACTACCGTCATTGTCAACTAAGAGTATTTTGCAATTATAGAAGGAGAATTTCTTTTCTACTTGGATGTACATATCTCTATTTTCTTACCCTTTTCATTAAAGAAATTATAAGCTCTCTGTGAAACTGAAAACATTTATCACTTTTTAACAGGAAGTTGCTAGATGTTTTTTAAAGAGACTTGTGTGATTAAGTTATTTAGAAAATATAGAGTTAGGATTTTAGATTATGGTGTTTTATACAGTCACTAGTTAGACCTAGTAAATTCTCTATTCTCCATTTTAAAAAGTTGGAGTAATAATATTTACCTCTTGGTCATCAGGATTAAATCTCATAGCACAAATGGAAGGTGTAGGACAGAACTCGACATAGAGTCAGCTCTCAATGGCTTCCTGTTGCCTGCAGGATCAGATCCTAAAGGATCTTTAGCACGACCCTTAATAATCTGATTTCTTTCACTCTCTTTTCCTTCAGGAGCCACTCTCTCCTTTTGACCAGGCAAATTCCTACTCATTCTTCAGGGATCTCCTGGAGGTCACTCCTCCCAGGAGATCTTCCCCATTCTCAAGATTAAGTTAGGCTCTTGCTATATGTGACTATAGCACCCTATACTCAGCACACATTTCCTTTAGAATTGATTTTTTCAATGCTTCTCTTCTATTCCTGACTGTAAGTGAAGGTGGAGAAAGAAGGAGAGTGGGATCAAAAATATATACCTTATTTGTTGCTGTATACTCAGTCTTTTGATCCATGCCTGGTATATAATAGGTGCTTAGTAAATATTGAGTTGAGTGAAGTAATGCATGTTATGATTACAATCCCAGCAAAGTATGAACTGAAAGTTAATTTCCTCTACTAAAATAAGATATTAATTAGAATGCAGCTTTGAACCCTCTTGTAATGGTGGTGGCCTGGGAGTTGATATTGAAGAACATGTTGGAAGTTGCTTAGGCTTCCAGAGCATCGTCTATGACCAGAAGGGAGGCAAGGATGGGGATGGAGAAAGGATAAAGCATATTGGACCTCTGGAGGTACCCTCAGGGCTCATACTCCCTAAGGCTCTGACTTAGCCACAAGGTTTCTGGCCAGCAGAGTTCGTGGCCCAGGATGGTTCTGTGACAGAAGTAGCGCTCACTGCTCGTGTACCTCAGGAACCCATTTTCCATCATTTTGCAGACGCTTATAAATTTTTTGATAACATCAGAAAAATAAATTCTTGAGATCTCTTCATATGATTTCTTGAAATAAAAGTTTGTTGACGCAAAGTTACCTAAATCATTTTGATAGGAATTAATAGTGAGCGTCCGATCTATCAGAGAAGGTGGTTAAGCATCTTTCCCCCTTTCCAACTCTGTACTCCGGCGACTTGGGGTTCTTAGTGCCGGCTATCATCAAAACTCAGAAAAAAACTGCATTGTTCATGTAGAACTCATCTTGGTCTTAAACCACATAACAGATTAAAAAACTCTATACGACACTTTTCCAGTTCCTCTCATTGAGGAACTTTGTTTACAGATGAACATTTTCAGTTGAATATCTTTTCTTTAAGCTTTTATTTCATTATTTATTTTTGGTTTAAAAACTTGATGATATTGTTCATTTGAATTAGATTTTTATGTCCAAAAACAAATATAATTTATAATTCTATTTATAGCATGTAATATTGGTTTTCAAACTACCGAAGTGTCAAAAGTTTTTTTTTTTTTTAAACAAGACTACTTAAGTAAAACAAGTGAAAAACAAAAGTACTGAGTGTAGGTGGTAGGCTGATAAAACAAGATTTTGGAATTGACATGTAAATGGTTAATATTTTAGAAATCTTGGAATACTATAAAGTACTATGTAATAGGGGTTAGGAAAATAATATTGTGGAATTTTCAAATAAGACGCTCTCTCTTGGCTTGAAAAGTGTAGCTGGGCATATTACAACTCAAGAGCATGTATGCACTAGTCATTCAAATAATCTGGGGGTTTCTTTTGTTTCAGGTTATATCGCAAGCACAGTGGCTGTTCCAGCTGTAAGATCTGAAACCCCAGAGCCTGGGGAGTAAAGGGCGTCCACTCTTCCCCTTACAAAACCGACATTGACTTATAGAGACTACTCAATGCTCCCACCTAATTTCCCATTCTTAGGGTTGCACTTGTTTTCACAGCGTTAGAGACCTTTAAGGCTTCATGCCTGGTACATACTACATGCTTAGTAAATACTGAGTTGAATGGTAAACCCCTTTCTTTGGTAAAATTTTATAGTGAAGAGTCAGGCTCTAGAGTCTTTATTCAATTCTTGACTCCATGCTTTATTAGCTTTGTAACCTGGGGCAAGGGGCTTAACCTCTTATAGCGGAAGTTTCTCCATCTGTAAAATGAGGGATAATAGTATTTATTGTGAGATTAAGAGAGATAGAAATGTAGAGCATATACAGTCTTGGTTACTATTACTGTTAGTAATTGTTGTAGATTGAATGGTGCCCCTTCTCCCACCAAAAGATATGTTGAATTCCTAACCTTCTGTACCTCAGAATATGACTTATTTGGAAATATGGTTATTGTAGATGTGATTAATTAAGCTGATGCCATACTGGAGTAGTGTGGCCCTTCATCTAATATGACTAGGGTCCTTATAAGAAGAAGGAAGAAGCTGTGGAGACAGACACACAGAGAGAATGTCATGTGACAAGAGAGGCAGAGATTGGAGTGACAGAGCTGTAAGCCAAGGAATGCCAGGGATTGCTGGCCACCGCCAGAAGCTGGAAGAGGCGAGGAAGGATTCTGTCCAGAATTCCAAAGGGAGGATGGCCCTACTGACACCTTGATTTAGGACTTGTAGCTTCCAGAACTGTGAGAGAATAAATTTCTGTTATTTTAAGCTACACAGCTTGTAGTACTTTGTTATGACAGACCCTAAGAAACTAACACAGTAATGCAAAAACTACAGATTTTACAAAACACAAGTTACACATGTCCACATTCTTCCTCTCTTTTCTCTGCTGAAGTCCACCTTCCCTAAAACTTCCTTGGTTCTGTGTGCACTTTTTTATACTGATTTTATTTTTCTCCTGTATTCTTTTCTGGTTTAGGAAAATATATTTAAAAAAACCATTGGCTTAGAAATATGGTTCAAAAAAGGCAATCAATCAAACAACCAAAAAAGATGAAACAAACAGGACAAAAATGAGAAATGACCATGTGAGAAGTAAAAAGGATAAGTTTGCTAAGCCTGAAGGTATGAGAAATGACTAGATGAGTGAACAACATGAAGATAAATGGAAGTTGGACATGAAAACTATTATTTAGATGAGTGCACAAATGAAACCTTTCCTTGTCCAATTTCAGCAACCCTATGTTTAGGAAGGGAATTTTTATATCATAATTTCTACATGCTGAGTATAATATAGAAACTAAATTTCTTCCCATTTGTTTTTCAAGATAAGTTCCTAAATTTTGCTCACTTGTACATTTTGAAAACACTTAGGTTAGTTTTTGCAGGATAATCTTAACCTTTTTATGAGTGAACACGTGAGGATGGAAAGATACTTTTCTGACTGTCTCCCCAGGAAAAATAAAATCTAACAACAAGACACAGAATTTTCTTACAAGGAGAAAAGGCAAGGCGGACCCCTCGAGCAAATGAATCACACTTGGCTTTCATGATTCCTCCAGGGCCTGGAGCGTCCCTTATTCCCCAAATTCCCAGGTTCACACAGAAGTGGGTTCCTTTGGTGTCTCCTTAGACCACTGGAGTATTCGGTCTTAAAAAGATAAACTCCACGGGCCGGCTGGGTGGTATAGCGGTTAGGTTCACATGCTCCAATTCAGTGGCCTGAGGTTTGTGGGTCTGGATCCTGGGTGTGGACCTATACGTGGCTCATCAAGCCATGCTGTGGTGGTGTCCCACGTACAAAATAGAGGAAGATTGGCAGAGATGTTAGCTCAGGGCCAATCTTCCTCAAGCAAAAAAGAAAAAAAAAGATACTCTCTAGAAATATGCTGTCTACATAAACAAAGTAAAGTATATGTGTTTAAATTTTGTTATTCTGGTCATGGTGATATTTAATCCAATGCTAGTCCCAATTTACTGATAACTTACTCGGTTTGATTTCCTTCTTAACTTTGTACTTTTCTTTCTCTGGCCCTCCCTCCCCCACCACTTTAGTCTTCAAGTAACACAGAAGAGGTGAGGGGAGCAGCTGGAGAGGAAAAGGAGGCAGGGCTTGCAAACGAAATAAATGAATCCAGCACCCTGTTTTAATTAAAACAAGCACCATTATGTTTTGGGTCATAGGAAAATACGCTGCAACCCTTAAATATAAGTATTTGTAAAGGCATTGGCTATCATTGCTTATGATTATAGTAAAAATCATGATTGTGGTACAGTAACAAAATTTACCTAAGACTGATAAGTGTCCTTGAGGTATTTTTTAAAAAGTCAAATATGTAAGCAGATCTAGCAATTTAAAAAATATAATATATCCCCACATTGACATCTTAATACACAGATAATCTGATGTAATGTACAAGTTAGCCTTAATTTCTGAACTAGGTGTGTTATTGAAAACTTTATTTTTTTATTTTTTGAGGAAGATTAGCCCTGAGCTAACATCTGCTGTCAATCCTCCTCTTTTTGCTGAGGAAGACTGGCCCTGAGCTAACATCAGTGTCCATCTTCCTCTACTTTATATGTGGGACGCCTGCTACAGCATGGCGTGCCAAGTGGTGCCATGTCTGCACCTGGGATCTGAACAGGCAAACCCTGGGCCGCTGAAGCAGAACGTGCGAACTTAACTGCCGTGCCACCAGGCTGGCCCTGAAAACTTTATTGTTTACTTAGCAAACAGTTGTATGGCACTTCCTGAGTATCAGGCATTATTTTAAGGACTTTACAAAAATATACTTATTTAATCCTTCTAACAGTAGTATGAGTTAGGCATTTTTACCATTAACCCTATTTTAAGATTAGGAAACTGAGGAACAGAGAGTTTAATAACTTGCCCAAGGCCACACAGCCAAGGATGGAACTTGAACGCAGGCAGTCAGGTTCCCTGAGCTGTGTTCCACCACCATGCTATACTATGTCACATGTCTCATTTTTGTTAATCAAAGTTTTTATTTGTGCTTTTTCAGCAGAAGAAATACCATAGTAAACTTGAAATACAAAAATCTGTTTGTTAAGTGAATTTTTGTCTATCAAATTTATATTGTATAAAACCTTCTTTCTCGGGGCGGCCCGGTGGCGCAGCAGTTAAGTGCGCATGCTCTGCTTTGGTGGCCTGGGGTCTGCCTGTTCGGATCCCGGGTGTGGACGTGGCACCGCTCATCAAGCCATGCTGTGGTAGGCATCCCACAGATAGAGTAGAGGAAGATGGGCACGGATGTTAGCTCAGGGCCAGTCTTCCTCAGCAAAAAGAGAAGGATTGGCAGATGTTAGCTCAGGGCTAATCTTCCTCAAAAAAAAAACCAAAAACACACTACTTTTTCATAAGCTGTTTTCCTTAAAATAAGATCTATGTACAATTTCAAATGTTGTCCTTGTAATAAATATAAAATATAAGCATACAGAATTTTTCCCTTTGAGGATAAAAGTTAATTGTGTGTACCAGACTTCTTTCTACCATAAAAATTCATAGTCTTCCATCTGAAGTTCGTGTCAGAAAATTCTAAAATTTCTTTTACATTTCTGTGCTTCATTTGAATCAAGCAATATATGATAAGAAGTGCTGGCTCTTGGTCTATCCTTTCTTTAAGAAGGGCAACCTTATCCACAGTTATTTTTTTCCCTACTCCTCCCAGATTATTTTCCAGTGGAGTAAGGGAGTAGTCATGAAAGATTGCCATATGGTAACAGTGAACGATGTCAAACACACCCACCAATGGTAAGCAAGCCACCAATGACTAAGTTTCTTTCCATTTATGACCTGATAAGGACAAGTACCATCCTAGGTATAGATAGTGCACATTGTAACATACAAATTTAGAGCTCAGTTTTGAATCCAAGGCAATTTTGACCATTTTATAGTGCAAAATCCAAATAGTGACACTTGCAGCTCAACGACAAAGAGATGATACACATCCAGCCATATCTGTATATGGAAAACTTCGGGGAATTTTAAGAAATCACTAGAATTTCTCTACAATTTCTAGGTATTTTCTTTTCCATGGAACACACAGAGATACTTTTCTGTTGCTCTTGGACAAAAAGAGCTTGTACTGAGAATGTGTGTTCTCCTTTTTGTTTCATTCACATGCTTTTTTAATGATTGGAAATTTAGTCACAATTGCTAAGGATTTGTTTGTTGCTGAAAATCTGCAAGAATAAAAAGGAGAGGTGTCACACACAGAGCTGGAGGAGTTGTTATTGTCCATCCAGTACCAAATTTTTGAAAAGTATTAGCTGCCCTCCATGTCTTCTCCTCCACCTCAAATAAACAGCAGCCAATAACCACAGACTCTTATCTCCACTCCCATGGACTGTGGGAGTTCGATGACTCAGGTCATCTCAAAGAAACACAACATCTTAGAGAACAAGCTGTTTCTTTTAGCTGGAACAACAAAACAGTAGCAAACAATAATACATAATAATAACAAAGGTAATGCCGTGAACATATGACCTCACTCCCATTGCGATTTTCCTTCAGGGCTTTCTGGGAAGGTCCAGAGAGGAAATTTCCTGAGCAGCTGTGCAGTATTCTCCAGAAAGGCCCATGTCCTGCACCCTCTGTCTTTTCATGAATGGATCAAGATTGAGAGGGGAACAATTGAGTGACTGAATTGTCTCCAACAATCACAACGCTTTCACGACAGATTTCAAAGGAATATATTGCAACCACAGTAAGCCCTGAAATGTGAGTGCTGAGGAAAATCCATTGGAGTTTTGAAAGAGCAGTTTTCAGTTCTGTAAAAAGCAGCACATTTATCAGCTTATAAAGCAAGCCAATTCTTCAGTGAGTTTAGCCTACTAGTTACTTCTTCTCACTTTGGCAGTTACTCACTAGGAACCTGATTGCTCTGGTTTTGGTAGCAGGTTTGGGTTGAATTGGTTGATTGAATTAGTTGGTTAAGTTGATCCGGGTATGAGAGAGGACGATTTTCAGCTGCTGAAAAGATACAACCATGGCCCCAAATCGGATAAACTTCTTCCCTTTCCTGAGGAGATTGGTTTTTGGGTCAACTGTGGCTGAGAAGTGGGAGATGATCATTCCTGATGAGCCCTGGGAACCCTAGCAACATCTGGACCTCTTGAATGGTCTAGGCCTTTCCACTCCAGGGCTTCCGATACAATGGGAAAGGTGAGAATGTCTACATTCCCGGGATGGCCCACAGCCAGGATTTTATAGCTGATCTCAATCTGCTCTATTGTGGAGTTCCTGTAAATCCTCATCCAGGAAACAGACACAAATATTTTCTAGGTCGATGATAACCCTCCTATCTGGGAAATCAAGCAAAGTCATCTTCATCAGCTACAGGGCTCCATTTCACAAAGTATGACTGAGTGAATTTCCCAGGAAGCAGACATTGAGTTGGAGGTTAGCATGCAGGAGTGATTTAGAGACTGCTTTTGTGATTAACACCTGGAAATGAAAGGTAAGAAACCAGCATTTGGAAGAAGTTGGGTTGTGATGCAGTCTCAGTGTAGGCTCCAACCGATCCTATGGGGAGTTTAGAGGATCGGAGGACCTTTCAGAGTTTCCCATACTGGGACCAGGGGCCATGCCTTCATAAAATCTCCCCACATCAATCAGTCAATCGATGTGGGCTGCCCTTGGATGAGGTATAAGCTTGGGCTAGGTGACTTTCTTCAGCGGACACAATATGTATACGGATTGAGAGTTGAGAAATATCTGCCAGAAGCACTCCCAGCATCTGGGGATGAAGTCTTTCCTTCCTAAAGGGATATCCTGTAGAATATTACAATGCCTACCATGGTGTGCCTTGAAGGCCAGTTCCATACACAATCCTTCCCGCAGCTTATTCCATAGAAATTTCTGAGATGATAGACCTTCTCTATATCTGCACTATCTAATATAGTAGCCATTAGGTTATTACGTATAGTTATTAAGCACTTAAAATGTGGCTAGTGCTATTGAGAAAGGAAACTTTTAATTTTATTTAATTTCAAGTAGTTTAATTTTTAAATTTGCATATAA
Organism: Equus quagga; assembly: GCF_021613505.1. Lineage (NCBI taxonomy): Eukaryota > Metazoa > Chordata > Mammalia > Perissodactyla > Equidae > Equus > Equus quagga. The sequence continues at coordinate 20,731,256 of NC_060275.1, read as the reverse complement.
TTCACCTATCATTAAATTCATCATTTTAAAGTATATACTTCAATGGTTTTTAGTATATTCACAAAATTGTGCAGCCATAACCACTCTCTAATTCCAGAACATTTTCAGCACCCAAGAGAGAAAGCCCATACTCGTTAGCAGTCAATCCCCATTCTGCCCTCTCCTCAGCTCCCAGCAGCTACGAATCTATTTTCCATCTCATGCATTTGACTGGCCTCACAGAATGAGTTAGTAAGTTTCTCCTCCTCTTCTAGTTTTTGAAGAGTCTGTGAAGGATTGATTTTAATTTTTCCTTAAATGTTTGATAGAATTCACTAGTGAAGACATCTGGTCCTGGACTTTTCTTTGTGGGAACGTTTTTAATTACTAATTCAATCTCTTTACTTGTTATTGGTCTATTTCTATTTCCTTCTTGATTCAGTTTCACTAGTGTGTGTCTTTCTAGCAATTTTTCTCTGTTTTTTAGATTATCACATTCGGAGGCATACAGGTGTTCATATTATTCCCTTATAATTCTTTTTATTTCTGTAAAGTTGGTAATAATGTTCTCTCTTTCAGTCCTGATTTTACTGATTTGGATATTCTCTCATTTTTTCTTGGCTTATCTAGCAAAAAGCATGTCAATTTTGTTGATCTTTTCAAAGAAACAAGAAATGATTTTATAAATTTTCTCTATTATTTTTTGATTCTCTATTTTATTTCCTCTTTTGTCTTTACTATTTCCTTCTTTCTGCTTGTTTTGACTTTAGTTCACTCTTCTCTTTCTAGTTTCTTTTTTGTAAGTTTGATTTTTGAGCTAACATCTGTTGCTAATCTTCCTATTTTTTTTCCTCCCCAAAGCCCCAGTACATAGTTATAAATCCTAGTTGTAGGTCATTCTAGTTTTTCTGTGTGGGGTACCACCACAGCATGGCTTGATGAGCGGTACGTAGGTCTGCACCCAGGATCCTAAGTGGCAAACCCCAGGCCGCCGAAGCAGAGCACATGAACTTGACCACTTGGCCACCAGGTTGGCCCCCTCTTTCTGGCTTCTCAAGAGAGAAGGGTAGGTTATTGATTTAAGATCTTTCATCTTTTTTATATAGACATTACAGTGATAAATTTACCTCTAAGCGTGCTTTGAATGCATTCCATAATTTTGGTGTGTTGTGTTTTCATTAATCTCAAAGTATTTTCTAATTTCTTTTGTGATTTCTTCTTTGCCCCATTGCTTAATTTGGAATCTGTTGTTTAATTTCCATATACGTGTGTATTTCCCAATTTTTCTTCTGTAGTTGACTCCTAACTTCATTCCACTGTGTTCTGACAACATGCTTTGTGTGATTTCAATCCTTTAAATTTATTGAGACTTATTTTGTGGCTTAACATATTATCTATACTGGAGAATGTTCCATGTACATTTGAGAAGAATGCATATTCTGCTGTTGTTGGGTGATATTCTAGAGATGTGTCTTAGTTGATTTACAGTGTTTTTTAAGTCTTCTATTTTTTCAATGATTGTCTTTATAGTTGTTCTCTCCATTATTGAAGTCTCAAACCATTATTGCTGAATTGTCTGTTTCTTCCTTCAATTATGTCACTTTTTGCTTCATATATTTCAAGCTATTTGTGTCCTTGACTCTAAATTCTGTCTCTTATAGATAGCACATAACTGGATCATTAAAAAAAGAAAAACCTGTTCTGCCAGTCTCTGCCTTTGGATTGGAGTGTTGAATCCATTTACATTTAATGTAATTACTGATAAGGTAGGATTTATGTCTGCAATTTTGTTATTTTTTCTCTGTGTATTATGTATTTTTTGTTCATTTATTCCTTTATTACTGTTACTTTTGTGTTAAATACATATTTTCTAGGGTACCATTTTAATTCCCTTGTTTCTTTTACTATAATTTGAAAATTTGTTATGATTGCCTTGGAGATTAGAATTAACATCTTAATTTATAACAAGCTAAGTTGGATTAACACCAATTTAATTTCAATAGTGTACAAAAACTTTACTCCAAAGAGCTCTGTCCCCTCCCCACTCCTTTGTGCTAATATTGTTATACAAATTTCATTCATCTATTAAATCAGATAGGAGAAAAATAAAGCATTACAAGTAAAAAATACCTGACACTGCCTTTCAAATTTACCTATGTTGCCAAACTTTATCAGTGCTCTTTATTTTTTCATGTGAATGTGAATGGCCCATATTTTCCTGTTTCTTTACATGTCTCATAATATTTTTGTTGAAAATTGGGTGTTTAAAATAATGCAGCAACTCTGGAAAACAGACTTACATCCACTTCAGGGTTTGTTGTTGTTGTTGCTATTGCCTTTATTTGTTTAGTTGTTTTGTTGAGTTAATTCTGTAAGTCTGCATTCTTTGTCACTGGCCACTGAAGTCTCTGTTTGATTAGATTAGTGGTTGGCTGCTTTTTGTACAGAGATTCTTTAAATGCCTGGAACCAATAAGTCTCTCAGGCTTTATTGAGAGTTTCTGTGTGGGTGTTGGGGCACGCCTTCTAACATTCAAGCAGGCAGTTCACAACTCTACCTTAGTCTTTACTTCCTGCTTACACAGAGTCTCAAGGTCAGCAAGAGGTGAGAGTGTAGGGATTTCTCAAGTCTTTCCTGAGCCCCTACCCAGCCCTGGGTATGTGCACAGCCTTATGCATGCATTTAGCCTAGAGACTTCCAGGACTATGTTAGAACTTTGCAAAGCATCCCATGAATGTATTATTTTCCAGCTTTTCCTTAAGAATTTTTTTAGTCAATTTTTTGTTTGTCCCAGTTGTTAATATTGCCTTAGGCAGGTGTGCTCTTTAAACAATTGTCACTGATTGCTTTCAACAAATGCCGCCTGTTTCCATGGATCAAGCTGTGAGTTAGGTCAAATAAAAGCAAGCCTTGCAAATGGAGCTTTCCAGGGCACCTCTAGACAGGTCAAATATCGTCAGTTCTCTGGAACGGTGTTTTTGGGGAGCTCCAAATCTGTTCTTCTCTCTCCAGTGGCTGCTAGGCTGCTAGTTTCAAAGCCACTATGGTTATTAGGTTATTGGTTTCCAAGGCTACTGCAGAACTGAGGAAAGAGGGATTAGAATTGGGTAAGTCAAAAATCTACAAAGCTAGTTATTTTCACCAAGAGTCAACATTTTCCTTGTATCAATACTCCTCAGATTTTATTTGTAAGTCTCAGATTATTGTAAGTCTAGTTAAGTTCTGGAGTTCTAAATATGTTAATTTCAACCATTTTTTTGGCCAGTGTTCTTGTTGTTTTTATGGAGGAGTAGATTTTCAGAAGTCCTTACTCTACTATTCTTGCTGGTGTCACTCTCAAAGGCTAGCATCTACTGTGCTGTTCAGTGCAGGTCTAGAGCCTCCAATGAAGACTTGACCTCCACAGGGTTGATGTGAGTAGTTAGGACTCAAAGAAAAAAGGGTGGTAAGGCTCTAAGGCTATTCAAGTTGATGTTACATTAATCTCAACGTTACAGAATGCCTCATTCTTCTTTCCAACGAATAACAGCTTCCCTTAGCAGGAGATAGAGGGACAAATGAACTGGCTAAGAGTTGGTGTTTACAGATGAGCAGAGGGCCTCAGTTTTGGCTCACAAAACAAGCATCCTTGCTAGTAGGGGTACAGCCTCTAGAGATTTGTCTGGACTTCCTCATACTTGGGACACCAAAAAGTATTCTAAATCTTGATCTAAATCACCTGCTTGTTAATGAGCTACATGTTTGGGTTTCCGGGGGTGGGTAGAAGGGAGATCTATGGAGCATGCAGACAATGCTATTGGCAAATTCTATGAATGCTGTTGGTGGTAACACCATAATAATTACAGGGTATGGATTTCCCAGATAACAGAGGCATTATGGATAGAGAGCCAGGAGAAGACCTGTGAACGATGATTAATGATAGAGATAGCTCCTTGATGTAGCTCAATTCGGATGGTTTCATCTTCCCACTGTGGAGGTTACCCAGGATCATGTTTATTCACTTAGGAGTATGCTTGGATGGGATGGACACCTCTCATTGGGGTTTCAGGGCTTGGTTTAACCAAGTTACCCTAGTTTATTATGGTTTGATATAGAAGCAAATGCTCACTACTGACATTTTCAAGTGGATGTAAAATGATGCTTGGTAGCTGGGCTTGGGGTACTTTGGGAGACAATGCAGGGTGAAGTTAGTTCATCTTATACTAATAAGCCATGGCTGTTTCTGGACTGGGTGGGGTGTTCCAGGCCTGATCCCCGAGTACTAAGTGGCTGTTTCTCCAAGATTAGGTGCTACAAAGGATGGAGAGTCTGCTCTGGGAGCACCAGCAGGTGGCTGACGAGAGAAATTGGCTACATGTATTTCTTTCTCCCACTCACTCTGTTCTGGGACAGATACCAGGAGGTGTGAATAAGCATCAAACCTTGCTTCACAGAAAATTTTAGAGGGAGGGGAAAGTTTGGTGTGCGGTCATAAAACAGGACAGAATTTGTTCCATGGGGTGTCACATACATTCTTTATAGCAGTTAGGACAACAGACAGTTCCACACAACTATCCTCTTACCTTTTAGGATTCTACAGTGAATGACGAGCAGTTTGTTCCTGTGTAGAGCTGCCATATTAGCAGGAAACTGGGAAGTCTGACGGGTTTTCCCTCCTCTCTCAGGGGCATGGAGTGTGAAGAAACAGGAGGGTAAGAGCATTTGGAAGACTAAAATGGCTAGCTCTGCTGACTGGGCTGTGAGGGCTGTGAGCCTTACACCTCGCACTGTGTTTATATCCCATGGCATTGGTTGTATGGCCACTGGGTAAAGGGTTCTAGGACCTAAGGACTTGAGTATGATTCTCTGTTTTGGTTGAGGCCCGGCCAGCAATGGTGCTATGGGCCACAGGCCATGAGAAAAAACAAAATTAATAATAATTAAAAAGAAAGCTCTCACCAGATCTGCAGCTGATGCTGGAACTGGGACTGACTGTGTGTGCACTGGAAAGTTAAATGAGTGTTGAAGTTGATAAGCTCAAGCAGAACATACATTGGTGTTTTCAGAATTAGTTGGAGGGCCCGACGGAGGAAGCTGCAAAGGAGAGCAGAAACGTAAAGGAGAACCTCAATCTGTACTTGGAAGGGTTAACATTACTGAGCATACCTACTGTGGCGGGTGATGTTCTAGGCACTATACCTGTATGAACTCATTTAATTCTCACCTCAACTTTAGGACGTAGGTACAACTTAGCCCATCTTTCTATAGATGGGGAGACTGCTGCAGGGCTAGTAAATGGTGAAGCCATGATACTACCAAGTCTGAGTCCGTGGCTTAAGCTCTTGACCGCTGCATTATATTGCCTCTCCTGTTGCGTCTTGCCTCTGGCTTTCATGCACACTCTTCAGGATTAAAAGTTAGTGGACTCAGAGCTGGAGAGGGCTAGCAGCACCTGCAAACAACGCTGTGCAGAAATAGAACACCTGGAATGGGATTCGGGCAGGGTGGAGTGACCTGGTACTGGAAGAAATAAGATCTTGTGGCCCTGGAAAGGATGAGATCCAGGGAACAGGTGAAGGAATTAATTCTAGTAAGGAGAAGGGATAAGACATTCATCAAGTGGGAATGAAAACAGGTCTTGTTGTCTCTTAGGGCCCCAAGTGATGTTCATTGCTTTCATTTATGTACCAGTTACTTCCATTCATAAAACTGTTCTTGATCAGTTCTGGAGTCAGTCATCCTGGGTTTGATTGTTTCTGAAACAACCTCTCTGAGATTCAGTTTTTTCATCTGTGAAATGGCATTAGCATTAAACAAAATAATTTATTTGAAATGCCTAGCCCTGTGCCCAGCACAACCAAGGCCCCGAAAAAAATGTCTGTTTCCTCTCTTTACTTATCCCTCTGGCTTCCTAGCTACCTGCATATAATAGATATCTGATAAATATTTGATGACTAGCTAAGTCAAGTCTAGACCCATACAAATGTGCATAGTCCTGAGGGTTCAATTAAGGAAACCAAGCAAATCAATGTATTCACAAGTGTCCCTTCATCACCTTCCATTCTGGAGCGACTGGTAACTGGTGCGTCAGAGGCAAAGTCGAGCTCTGTGTTGACAGATGCAAAGTCAGTACGAGGTTTAGCAGCAGTGTCAGCACTAGATACCCAAGACGACAATTAGGAAAAAGAACAAACAACTGCAGGGGAAAGGTGTCCTTAAAAGTGGTGAGCAGCCGAGTAAACAAGCAAACGGATATACGGGAATCAATCACTCCATCACCACCCATGGCCCGCACCATCCGGGGGCATATTATCTGTTGGATGCAGCTGTGGAAAGGTGATCTCAAGACCTGCTTTGGATTCCCAGGCCTGTCTCAGATCCTTTCTCTGGTCTAAAGAAAAATCATTTCACTTCCTTTTTGCTTTCAGTTCCATTAATCAGAGCTCACCATTATTGAGCATTTACTATATGGTAGGCATGGTTTGATTTTAACAATAACCATAGAAGGTAGGTACTATTAATTATTCCAGTGGTACATATGAGGAAACTGAGTCCTAGGAAGTTTAGGTGCCTTGCCCAAAGCTGGGATTCAAATCAGGACAGCTAAGAGTTCACGCGCATAAACACTAAGCTTTATTGTCTCTCATGTTCTAGAAGAATGAGTGAAACTTCATAAAACGAGTGAAGCGGATTTGTTATTGAATGTTTGGAATCCTGTTTGGATTCCTTGCTTTAAAAGGCTGAACAATGTTACAATCGTATTATGTCAGGTGTAGAATAACTTCCTCAGACGCTTCTAACTGAAAGCATGGTCTTGATGCGTTTGAGTCTGTTCGATGAAGTGACCTAATATTTCCTTAATGCTGTCTTGAAAATTATGAATCGGGGATTCATTATGACCATACATTGCTCATCGCGAGCTGGCAAGCACCCAGAACAGTTTTATATATTCTCACAAGGCTGGAAGCTAATGGAGCCAGCCCTCCAACTACCCAAGAGAACACGAAAGCTTCAAGACTAGGCGCATCACCAGTGCACACCTGCATGTCATCAGTGAAGTCATTAAGTGAGCAGACAAGAACAGCCTGCCATCGTGTCTGCTTATTGTCAACACTGAAGAGGTATTGACAGTGTTGAGACAGGCTGTCACTGGAGGAAGCTGAGACCGAATCAACAACCAGCAGAACATCCACCCCGATGGAACCTGTTCCTCGAGGTGCGACATCAAAATAAAGTGTATAGAAGGCCTGCAGTCCCTGGGCAGTTCTCCACCCTGCCTGCTCAGACACAAAGCATGTGGGTTCCACAGAAAGCAGGTAAAGTACTGCGTGGCCACATTGGCGAAGAAATGACTACTGAACTGAGTTCAAATTTAGAGTGTAAGTGGTGTCAGGATCTATTTCTCCAATGTATAATTGAATCTTACTCGTCTCTTACCTACAGATCAAAAAGGAGCCACTAAAAAGCCATATCGCAGCCTTGCTGGAGGAGCCTTCTCTTTTCACTGAGAACATAAGAATTTGCAGCATTTTTGGAGGAGGCCAAGCCTTACTTGCAGGAAGATAGCACCAATTATATGGACACATTTTTAAGGAATTAATCCTAAAGGAAACACCAACATTCTTAGTGACATAAGTGACTTGGTAGATTACAGAATAGTAATGAGAAATATGAATTCATAGCATAATTCATTTCAATAACTCGGCAAAGTGAGAGAAGAGGAAACAGAAAGAGACAGAGAAAGAGAAAGAAGAAGGAAGGGAGGGCATTTGTGTATGTGTGTGTGCGTGCACGCTCCATCTGTGCCTGAAATTTGTTCCATATTTGCTTGGAGTCCCAATTGTTTAGGGGGATCCATAGTAGATGAGCCTGTTCCAGGACTCATGGAAAATAGTTCCCTTCTGCATTGTTTGGAGCTGGACTCTGCCAGTGGTGGAAGAAAACTTTTAAACACAATTACACTATCAAGATGTACAGTGAGTGAGTCAAAGGCCTGGACCAGCCTGGCCTGAGATGATAGAATCAGAGGTAGGTCATAAATCTCCAGCTGCCTTAGAGTGTACGCCACAATGCAGAATGAGCCAGCGGCCCTGTTTGCAACAATATCCCTGCAGGGGTGATGGATGAGCCAGACTGGCATCAAAACAGGTGGGAATATTACAAGGAATATTAACAAGAAGCTTGATGAAAGAGCCCCAGCAATTAAGTCCATGGGAAAGGCTTAATCCGAATCATAAAAGACATTGTAGACAGGAGATAGCTTTCCACATGACCAATTAAAAAAGGCAGGCTGTACTTGTCCTGGTAGCCTTAAATCTTCCTAATAAGTCCATGAGATAATATATTACTAGAATTAAAAGTCGAGCTTTACTTTTTCCCAAATAATTGGGTAACTGGGTGACTATTTTCTAAATTCTAGTCAATTGCTGATTGCTCTCACTTAACTAACACCACCATTCGTAAAACTGTTACTGATCATAATCTTTTAGAGAAGAACAGGGGTTAGTTATGTTGGTATGATCTGTTTGATGTCTAGGGAAGGATTAGTTAAAGTATGAAGTTAAATGGCACCTGGGGCCATGTGGATGATATCTTGAAATTGTCCTGGTTTTCCCCTCCTTTCCCCCTCCTCTTCTCCCTTCCACTTCCCTCTCTTCTTCCTTCTCTCCTTTCCATCTGTTTCCTGTCTCTCCTCACTTTCTTCTCAATTTTATCCAGTCTCCTACTCCCTCGCTTTCCCTGCTGACCCTCCCTAACCTCTAACTGCATGGCAGACTCCTGTGGGCATCACTTTGTGTCTCTGGAGTCACTTAGGCTAAAGTGATGGCTGAGCTTTTAATGGTCCTGAATCTCCTCATGTAGAGAGATTCACCTCCCTCTGGAACCAGAAACTTGGACTTTCTGCAGGGCTGATCATCTGTGATGGGACTAAAGAAGGATGGGAGCAATCATCCTAGACTGCAGAGTCACCCACATGGAAATGGCAGTGAAATATTGAAAGAGTGAACTGCTGAGCTGCTAAGGTTAAGAAGAATGTCTAATAGACGCATGCAGAGTATGTCCTAGGGTAGATATTTTTCTCCTGAAATGAGGGATCTATTTCCACCTCAAACTCAGTCTGAGTTTCCTTTCCAGAAATAAAAACTTACCTTGCCAGAAATAAAAACAAAATAAGATCCTCATCTTATATCTTCTGTCACAGGCAGAACACGTTGCACAGGGGCAGAACATGGAGGCCACCGGCAATGCCAGTGAGAGCTCCATTTAGAGAGAGAATGAGAGAGGTAACAAAGCTGCATCATGGCACAAGTAGGAGAAGTATAAATTACTGATGTCAGGGTTTTAGCAGAATATGTGTTGGAAGAAGCCTTTTAGCGCTATTGATAAAAACTGTACTTGTGTCAACACTGGGCAATTAAAAGTGTAAAGAATGCAATGTAATGTGATACAATGGAATAAGGAATCTGATAGGTGGAATGGCATCCAAGCATGGACCAGTGCATGACAGAGAAGAAAGCGGAGCACATAGAAGGATCTGGATGAGGCAAAAGAAGAGAAATCCAGGTCCTGATCAGAACAGTGATGAATCTCTAATAGTTGCTGATAATTCCTAATGATATGAAATTAGAAATTGATATTGGAACACCTATCTGAGTCACTTGTAGTTTTATGTATATAGTTATGCTTACGATTATTCTACAACAGATCTTCTTAAACTTGGCTACACTTTAGAAGCACCCAGGAAGCTCTTGATGCCCAAGCCCTTCCTCAGAACAATGAAATCAGAATGTCTAGGAGTGTTGCCTGGCTTTCAGTATTTTAAAAAATGTTTCCAGGTGATTCAGTCAAGAGTGGGAACCACCATGCTAAAGAGTATTTTCATTTTATTCCATATCATGTGTTCAGACCTCTTCGATAAAACTGTTGTTTTCATAAGGTACTAAGTTGATCACCCCTTTCGAAAGTGGGGCCCATGAAGTGCCAGCCCTTTGAGATAACTGGAGCAAAATATAGTTTGGTCTAGAAGTCCAGGAAGGCTCTATAATCTACTTTGATCTTGATGATTTGCAATGCTTATTAGCATATTAAAGACTCTGAGAAGTCCTGTAATACACAATTCTAACTGAGTGCTTCTCAACCTCTCTCCAACCACCCCCCCCGCTACATTTTCTGAGCAATATATATTAATACCATGTAGAACCAGTGTCTCTTGAAAATCACTTGTGGGAAATTTTCCTCTAAGTGTGAGAGTAGAGAATGAGTGGACTCCATTGACGGCTGCAGTCAAGATTCTGGGTCCCAGAAGGAGCAGACCAAGGAAGCCCTACAGCTTGAAGTTGGTTGGTTTGGATGGTGGTTCAGCTGGGCTGCCAGCTTTGAATCCCAGCTCTGCCACTTCCTAGCTCTATGTCCTTGGGCAACTGACTAAATATCAAGGTGCTTCAGTTTCTTCTTCTGTAAAATGGAGAAAATAACATTTTTGGTTTGATTATTAAACTTCAAAACAGCACAGTGAGAGCATTGAATGAATATTCATCAATATGAAAAATTGGAAAGCACTCTAAAATTTTATCACATTTCCAACTTCCTGGTAGACGTTATTATTTCAGTGTCTCGCTGTTATCTCAACGAGATTAAACCAGTACTTATTTGTTTCTCATTGAAACAAGTCCCTCTGCTGGATTTTCGTGTTTTTTCCTCTAGTACTGTCATCCTTATGGTCACGTAATCTCAAGACCTCCATGTCATCTGTAAATTCTTCTCATTCCTTGCAGTACAAATTTAATCTGATTGCTGCCTTCTCAACGTTGTTCACAATAATCATTGTATCTGCCCTTCACTTTCTATTCCTGGTGTTCTCCTCCTAGTATCAGGAATTTCTTTAAACCTGGATCATTGGAATAGCCTTGTTTATTTTTTCCTTCCTCCAAGACATCCAGCTCAGTAGCGGAAGATTAATCTAATAAAAATATCCATTTGAAGAAATTATTATTTCCTCCCAATAGTTTCCCATTTCTCCCCAAGTAATTATTACTGATTATTATTACTACTGCTAATATTAGTAATATTATCTTCCCAGGTAATTAATTATTACTAATTATTAGTAGTAATAATTAGTAATGAATTATTATGAAGGTTAATTGAATACTCATTATCTACCATGCTCCAGACTAGGCGCTGAAGGCACAAAGACAATAAGACAAGGCTTGGTCCTCAATAACTTTACAAAGGAGTGAGCAGACAAACAATATCGACCATTAAACTTGTGCACATCTATGCCAGTGAGACACTGTGTTTGACTGAACTAAAAAGACTAAAAAGTAACAGCTGAAACAAGACATGGCTTATTTTTCTTTCACATAAAAAGAAATCCAAAGGTTGGCAGGCTACAGCTGTTATGGTCAATAGAAACCTTGGCTTATTCTAGTTCTCTCTCTGTAGTCTTAAAGGAAAGACTTTATCCTCATGCTGAGAAGATGGCTGCCATAGTTCCAGTCATCATGTTTGAGTTTCCATGTATAAAGAAGGAAGGAGAAAAAAGAGCAAAAGGAGCCCACCAACTGAGTCAACCCCCTTTAAAGAACATTCTGAGAAGTCCCAAGTGCCAGAACTGGTCTCAGGCCCAGGCTTCACAAGTTCTGCTCTGACTGTGTCCTCCACATTGAGAATTCTTTGATCAACTGAGCCAAAGGAAAGTGCCCACCAAGAGCCCACCCATTCCTTCTAGACAATGCTCTGAGTACCCTGGAATTCCAGCCCAAATGGCCCTGGGCCCGCTTCTAGGCCTGTACGGCCTCTTCCATGGGTCTATCCTTCAGTGGATAGAATGCGCCTCTGGTGTGCATACCCTTAGGCCTGAGAATTGGCTAAGGGGACATTGTATGTGAGAGGTGGGTGGGCAGGGATGTGGATGGAGCTTGGATGTGGAGACTGGAATGTCCACATGCATATACTTAAATCCCCTTGCTATGTGGGTTGGAGCTGAGGGTAGAAAGAGAAGGGAAGCAGGCTACCTGGACTGAATCTCCCCATGGCTTGGAACATGAAAGAGGCCAGGTATTCCAGGCCTTCCAGATGTTATGAAGGTACATTGGTCTGGGTAGTAGCATAGAAGCTATTTTATTTAACAGTTTGGTAACTCAATTTATAATTTTTAAATACTTAGACATCTGGTGTGTGGACCTCCATTTGTTCTCTTGTGCCCATCCCTCCAAATGTTGGGCGCAGGGTTGCCTGTACTCATTTCCATTTACAACTCCTTGATCACTACATTTGCAAGAGAGGTTGGGAAATGTAGTTCTTTCTGTCTCTCTGCCTCTCTAAGCTGGAAGGTGGATGGAATGGATGTCAGATAAATGGTAGACTGCCAGCAGTCTATGCCACATGTGTTTTCGAGGGAGGTTGAAAGGAAAGATATCTTTGTCTTATCCCCGAAGCGTTAACATTTGCTTCCCTATCAATAAATTGAAAATATGGAAACTGAGAGTTCATAGGTCAAAATGTATAGATAATTTTCAGTATACAGCAATTTAGCAGAAGGTCTTACATTAAAGATAGAGGTAAAGGTAAATATATAGACAGAATCCTCTGGAAGGTGTGTGGTTGTGTGGAAATGCAGAGCTGGAGTACCGAAGAGAATTGACAGTGTTGTGGTTCCTGGAGGGGTAGCCCAGGGCACCCCAGTGGTCGAAGCTAAGATGCTCTGATAGCAGCCTCCAAGGAGTCAGGAAAGGAATTTAGGGTGATAAAAGGAAATGGAGGCTTAGGAAGATGTGCCGGAGGAAGCACAATCTAAAAAGAAGCATGGACAATTTAATTGAATATGTACTTACATGTTAAACATTCTCATTTTCACTGGTAGAAGTTAGTTGCGAGCAAAGTATTTTTAAATAAAGGCTATAATAGATCCAAAAGGGAATATTTAATGTGGTTTTGGATAGTTAGCATGGAATAATTTTCTTCCTGTCTGTTGATCCCTTGGGTAATGGATGTTAACAAAAACAACCCCAAAAGATATGTAATCTGCAAACATCAGTAATTAATGTTTGTGATCTCTGAACACAGTGTTAGGATTTACTGAAAAGAACACATTTCTTTAAAAAAATTCTTCCAGTGCTTGCAATTCTTTAATAAAAGTGTTCTAAGTAAGAAAGACAATCTCTTTGTACTTCTTTGGTAAGGAGAACACAAAGTGTCAATAAAGACAGGGTATTGGATAAGCGGAAAAGCTGAGTGTCTAGAGTAAAGATGTGTTTCTTGCATGAATAACTTCCGAACAATCTGCTGAAGGAGTGATTTTGTATCAAGCCGAAACCCCAAACCAGCATCATTTTAATTTGCCAAGCACCTGTGAAGGAATACAGCTGCAAGGCCATGGGAAAACAATAGGAACTGTGACAGTTCATTAATATAAACCAGCAACTAGATTTATTTGGAAAAGTCGTTGATATAGAATCACCCTGGAGGATGCAATGACATTCCTGAAGCAGGCCAGCAAGCAGCTAACTGAGATTATAGATGTGTGCACATCATTTGAAACCGAACAGTAATTTGGTAACTATTACGATTTATTGTGTATGTCAAACAGAATAACAAATGTGTAAAAAGCCATGATTGCTTCAGGAAAGTTAGCTTTGTGTTGTATTGAGTTGTTTGGCTTTTTGCATGCGAGGTTATTTTGTTCTGGAAAATCAAGATAATGGTGTTGCCTCTAAAATGATTACTCGTGTGTATATACGCATAGAAGGAAAATATGAAAGCACACATTCTTGTCTAACAACTCCGAGCCTTAATATAATGCTGATAAGAAGCTAAAGAAGTTGTTTATTGCAATCACGTCATCTCAGTCTTATGTTGGGGGTGACTACAAATATGGTAATTCATAAGCAATCTGGCTTGCGTAAAATGAAAGGTATCAACAGATCTGGAGGTAGAGAAATAGATCTGCTAACCGCTCACTTTTATTGCAAACAGTAAAATGTAGCCCTAGAAAATGGGAGGAAAGCAAGATTCTTCTTTCATATATACTTAAAGCATCTGGGAAAATCTCAGTGTCTGGCACAAATACAATAAGCCTGTCCATTGAACTTGTTCCCAGCCAGGAGACAGGCAACATTAGCCAATAATGTGGGAGCAAATGAAGAGAATGTCCCCACCCCTCTAACGTTTCCTCTTTAAATGCAAAGGAAACTCAAGAATCCTCCAGCTAATTTCCTTAGATGGTTTTCTTAATCCTTTCTCCACCAGTAGTTAGCATCGCTAGTACTGTTAGAATCATTGGAATCTGATTGACTTGAACCGCTGGTCCTAAAGAATTTAAGTTTCTAGTGACCACTGAGGACTTGCTGTGAGTGGGTAGTGGCGAGTTAGGACATAGTAACAATATTGCCAACCACTGGGGCCCAAGCCATTTTTACGAGCCCCCCGTAAAGGCAGTCATGGTACATTGGGATAAGCAAGGGACATGGAGAACGTACAAGGCATGTGTGTATAATCCGCCCCCGAGAGGTAAGGAGGTTGTAGGCCCAGAGCATCTTGCTGGCCCTTTAAAGTGTTGTCTTCATTCTGAAGATGCTTAAGCTCATTTTCTTCAACCCTGAAAAAATAAAAATGATTTCAAATCCAGGAAAGATCTGATTTGAAACAGAAAAACCTGGGATTTGGGAGGGGAAATCCATTAAGAGACGATTTAAATGTATGATTCTAAAGGCTGGCTCATTTAAAATCTCAGGAATTGAGGGCGTATTAAATTATTTGTGCTACACGGTTCTTAATTTTAGCATTACTTTCATCCCTTTTTCAAATCCTCTGATTCTAAAAGACTTTTGGAGTGTTTGGAGTTGCAAAGTACATTATGTGATGGGAGAACGTCCAAGGGCTGGTTCTCATTTTGTGAAATTCTCTAATGGCACTGCTCAAAAATGCAAGCTTCCAAACAAACGCCAGGATTTTTTTTCTTGTTGTTTGTTTGGTTTTTGCATTATAATTGAAAAGCATTCGGAAAATATGAAGCAATTATAAAATTCTCCAGGTTCCTTTGTAATAATAGTGCTAAAACATTCAAGACAAAGGCAAATATTATAATAAGTAAGTGAAAGATGAATCTCCTGTGAGGCTGTAGCCACCACATCGACTTTGGGCCTTCAAAACAACTAGACATGGTGTGGATGTGAATTGTAGCAACTGCCCTAGTTTTTGCTAGTTCAGTCCCACACCTTTTGTGGAGGGTAAACTCTATGTCTGCCTCATGTATGAAAAATCGATTCCCAA
This sequence comes from Equus quagga, assembly GCF_021613505.1. Lineage (NCBI taxonomy): Eukaryota > Metazoa > Chordata > Mammalia > Perissodactyla > Equidae > Equus > Equus quagga. Next base: position 20,716,028 of record NC_060275.1, on the reverse strand, counting down.
TAACCAGTTTCGATTACAGTTGTTGACAAGTGTTTTGAGGAAAGAAAACAGAGGTTGAAACCTAGAAACTGAGACACCACATTTGGTGTATGGACATACTCTATTTAGATATTACCTATGAATTAGTTGGTGACATATAGAAGTTGGGACTCTCCCATTAAAAATGGAATCTCCAGCTTTTATTGAAAAATTAAAGGATATGATACCTGAGCCCATGCTCATTTACTGTAGTTATCAGGTCAGAGGGAAGAGCAGCAGTGCTGAGGGTGGGCAGAGGCAGAGGCTCTGTCCCTCTTTCCAGACGACCCTCCAGCCCTACTGAGGTCAGCTGTTCACATGTGCTACGGGGGCAGGAATAGTCAGTTGGTTTATGCCAAACCTCACATCTCCAAAGATGACCAACTGCCGTAAGCAAGACCAGTGACATAATTGCAGGGTCCACTGCAAAATGCAAATGTGGAGCTTCCTATTCAAAAATGATTGAGAATTGCAAGATGGCAGCAACAGAGCATTAAACCAAGGGCGCTCATGTTCGTGGGGCCCCATGTGACTGCATGAAGTCAGCCCGGGACATAAGACTAGCTTTGGGTCCAGGCGCTACCTTTGGTTTCACTCTGGCAACTCAAGAACCATGTTGAACGGTTTTCCTGAAAGATCAAAAATTCTAAAAGAAAGTGAATTCGGAAAGGACTAATAGCCCAGATGGGATTACAGTGAGCAAATAAATTCTTACAGCATTCAATTAAAAACACAGAGATATCTTAAGGACTTTTTTGTTTGTTTGTAGAAAGTTTTTAAAATTAATTTTATTAAAATAAATATTTTTTAATTATAAAAGTAGTGTATATGGAAAAATTCAATAGTATAAAACATACAAGATGAAAACCTAAAATCTTCCTTCAATTCCCTCTCAGAGCTTCAGATTCACATCCAAGTGGCTTCTTATGTATTCTTGTTACACGTTGGTTTTTACATGTCTTTCTAGAAATTTTCTATGTGCATTCATTTAACACAAATGGGATCATACTATATTTAACACCTGAACTTAAAAAGAACGTTTTCGGGGCTGACCCAGTGACATGGTGGTTGAGTTTGCATGCTCCACTTTGGTGGCCTGGGCTTCTCAAGTTCAGATCCCAGGTGTGGACCTACGCACCACTCAGCATGCTCTGGCAGTGTCCCACATACAAAATAGAGGAAGATGGGCACCGATATTAGCTCAGGAACAAGCTTCCTCAGCAAAAAGAGGAGGAATTGGCCCTGGAAACAGATGTTAGCTCAGGGCCAATCTTCCTCACCAAAAAAAAAGAAGAAGAAGAAAAGGGAAGAAAAAAGAGCTTTCAGTATAATTTAGAAAATATTCTATTATCAATACATGAAAATTATTTTAATCTCTTAAACTACTGCATACTATTCCATTTCATGGATACATACATTTGCTTAACCAAATCTGAAAGGATGAACATCACATTGTTTCCATTATTTTTGTTTGTTGGTTTATTTCGCTAGTTTAGATACTCACTGGTAAACTAAATATGTTCTTTGATTAAGATGCTGTCCTCCTAAATCTTCCCATGATCCTCCTTCCCCATAATGTGGATTCTTGTTCAACTGCTAACTTCCCAGAGTGAAGCTCCCTTTGTCATTCTTTTTCTTCTTAATTTATTTCATAGCACTCCCCACTATCTGAAATTATATTTATTTGTTCACACAAGTTGCGTGAGAGTAAGGTTTTGTCTGCCTTATCCACTATCATATCCCTAGTAGGGACACGGTGGTTTGTCACATATGGGGACTCAGGAAATATTTTAATAAATGAGTAAAATTCTTAACATACATTTTTTTCCCTTTAAGATAGAGTTATAATGTAATAATGCAAAGTCAAAGGCCCAGGCTTAAAGTTTTTGCTACATAGTGGCAAATAGCTTTACCAAAGGTGGTAACAATTTATATTCCCAGTAACATTCCTATTTCCTCTCACTGTAGTCAATATCATTTTTAGAAATACTTTTCAATCTTAAACGTGTCTTATTTACATTTCTTTAATTGTGGTTTATATTAACATGCAGGGCCATTTTTCTGTTGCATGAAGTTTGAGAGGAGGGGAAAAAATGGGGACAGAAAAGGCTTGTGAAATTATAAGCTTCATTGCTACAGACTTCTCCATGAACTCCTGCACAGACCTGAGTGTCTAATGCAGCCACGCTTGTGCGATGGCTGTCCTCTCAGCCTGGAGAATTCATCATCGCTCCTCTACCCATCAATATCCTATCCATTCTTCATCCAGGGACCTGCTCAGAGGCCATTTCCCTAAGAAGACTTTCTCTATCCCCTGTCTCCCCTCTCATCCAGTTATAATTAACCGTCCTTCCTCAGTGTTCCCACAGCACACACATCGCCATGACCCCATCTGGTCTGATTTGGCTTGCCTTACCATTGAGCCAGTGAACGCATGCCTGGCCCTTCCACGTGACTATCTGGTCCTTGTGTGTTGGAAGAACACCATATCTGCAATTCCTCCCATTTTAATGTGTCTTCAAGTGATAACATAATACAATATTTCGAGACCAAGGAGCCCCTTCTCCTTTCAGAGAGCCCGGCTGACTAACAAGCCCCCAGATTCTCATCCACTCCTCCTCTTGTGCCACCTGCCTATTCTGGCTCCATGGCTCTGAGCTTGCTCTGAGATAAGCAGAACAAATCCAGTAGCAGGTCAGCCCCAGTGTCACTTGCCCTCCGACCCTCCCCTCGTGAGGAGTCATTTTAAGCCCACCTGGGGCTTTTGCCAGTACTTTATCTGTGTCACCCATATCTCCTCAAAGTATGGGCAAACAAACCACAGTCCTTTATCAGGAGTTGTAATTCCTTACATCTCTCTTATCACCAAGATTACCCAGGCCTAGCAGAGCTTTAGGGATCTGTGTGGAGGATAACAGGACCCTTCTGCTAGCGAGTGGTCTTATCGCCCTCACAGCACTCCCAGGGCTGGGGGAACCTCTCATTTCCACCCTGGTCTTTTTCCTGACTACACCGTCAACTTTCCTAAAAGGCCTGGCTTCATAACATGGTTTCATTGTCTTTGGGGAATTTCTTGCCTCAACTTCCTGTGGCATTTATGTCTGAAGCAAGTAAATAATAACGGCTGTGATTCCATAAGTATTTCTGACTCCAATATGGTCTCAACGTCTTCTTCAGAAGACAGCAGCACCGTTATATAAATGAGGAAACAGGCTCAGGGCACGGACGTGGTTACTCCAAAGACACACAGCTTTTAAATGTTGGAGTATGAATTTGAAGCCAAGTCTATTATGGACTCCAAAGCCTAATGGACCCACTGTGCCAGGTAAGAGGCAGTATGATCCAGAGGCTAGATGCTGATTCTGGAACCTGGCTGCCTGTGTTTGAATCTTGACTCTGCTACTTATTAGCTGTGTGACTTTGGGCAAGTGATTTAACTTCTCTGTGCCTCAGTTCCTCGTCTGTAGAATGGGATTAATAACAGTATCTATTTCATGGAGTTGGGAAAAGAAAATGTTTGTATATAATGTGTCTGTGTACACTTGGGTCAATTTCTACTCTATAACTGATGGACATTAATAATTTTATTACCATTATAACTGCCCCTCTGAAACAAGACAATGGAGAGTTGAAGGAATTTTCCAGATGATTCAAAAATTAAACCTTCGGAAGATATGAGAAAGATATGAGACAAGAGGGCAGTATTTGCTTTTTGGTCATCTTGTTTGTTCTTTCTTCTTCCTTTTTCTGAAAGTCTATCTATTTCCCTTTTTGCTTCAATAATAGCAGCCTGTCTTTCTTTTGACTTTCCACCCTAGAATCCTCTTTACATTGAAAAAACACTGCAACACACTGAAATGTAATTATTTAGTTGTTCACGCATTTTTCTCCTTTGTATCTCCCTCTCTCTCGTGCACCTATATACACACACACAAAGGCACACGTGGACGCACACACACACTCTTGCCTTTTGTTGGCCTCGGAACTCAGGCTATTCCACTCCCATGAGGGTTTGTGTTTGTGTGTATGTGTGTGTGAGATAGGAATCAGTGCCTCACTTGTTATCACAGGTGTGGTGGCTTGCCTTTCATGAAGCTAAATATTTGTCTCACTCACAAACTCCTACACTCTCAGGGTTGGGAGGGGTCATAAAAGTCACCTAGTGCAACCACCCTTTCGATGTTTGAATCACCTCTTACAGTGTCCTGGCTAGATGGTAAAGTAGCCTATATTCGAATATCCCGAACAACGAGAAGTTCACTAGGTCCCGAAGTAGCGAACCCCATCCTTCCCATCTTGTTAGAGTCCGTAGCCAAGATGACACTAATGCTAACTCTTCCAGCTTGATAGCGAACATCTATTTGAATTAAGCTTTAAAGCCATTTTTGGTGGAAAAAGCTATTTTCAACATGTCTGACAAAGGATTAATGATGTCTTTGCTCTATAAAAAGAACTTACAAAATATAAGGAAATGACAAACACTCCAACAGGAAAAATGGGCAAGGTATATACATATGTAATTTAGAAAACAAGAAACACCAATGACTAAAAAATACATGCGAGATGTTCAATCTCCATAGTAATCAAATAGATGCTGTAAAGGCAACAATGACAAATCCTTTGTTAGATCTCAGTTTGGTAAAGATGAAACAAACTCTGAGGATACTCAGTCTTGACTATGACGAAGGTGTGAATGGGGGATAGGCCAGTCTCCATCACAGCTGGTGGGGGAGGCATACACCGATAAAAATAACTTTTCTAAAAGGCAATTTAGCAATGTGGATCAACATTAAAAATGTGCAGAGTGACTCAGAAATCCCACTTGTGGGAATTTATCTAGGAGATTTTTCTTCGGCAGATAATCAAAAAAGTGCACAAATATATATCTATACATATGTGTATGTGTGTGTTCATACACCTGTGTGCGTATCTGTAACTGTGTTGTTGCTATACTGAAACACTGAGAATGATCTAAATGGATAAGTAATCACGGTGGAATCACACAATGATATCCTGTAGAGCTATTTAAGAGGATGCAATATATATATACACATATATATTCATCGACAAGGAAAAATATCCAACATATTTTTAAGTGAAATGCATGTTACAAAACAGCATGAATAGTATAGTCTCATTTTCATAAAATGTATATATGTAAATATGCCTTTGTCCCTAAACTTAGATATAAATAAATAATATGTATGTATATGTGTATATAAGAACATGAATGTGTATATTTATCAGAATTATTGAGGTATAAGTGATATGTAATAAAATGAATCATTTAAAACTGTCCAAGTCAATGGTTTCTAGTATACTCACAGAGTTGGGCAACCATCACCACTGTCTAATTTTACAAGACCTTCTAAATGACCCCAAAAGAAATGCTGTGCCCATTAAGACTTACTCCCCATTCCCCCTACCCTCAATTTCTGGCAACCATTAATCTACTTCCTGTCTCTATGGATTTGCTTATTCTGGACATTGCATGTAAATGGAATCATACAATGTGACTGGCTTTTTTCACCTAGCATAATGCTTTCAAGTTTCCTCTACATTGTCTTGTGGATCAATACTTCATTCCTTTTGATGGCCAAATAACATTCCATTATATGGATGTACCACATTTGGTTTGCCCATTCATCAGTTGGCCATTTGGGTTGTTTCCACTTTGGGGCTATTATGAAGGATGCTGCCATGAAAATTCATGTTCAAGTTTTTGTGTGGACATATGCTTTCATTTCTCTTAGGTATACACCTAGGAACGAAGTTGTTGGGTCAAGTGGTAACTCTATGTTGAAGATTTTGAGGCACTTCCAAACTGTTTTCCAAAGTGGCTGCATCATTTCAAATTCCCACCAGCAATGAATGAGGGATTTCCCACATCCTCTACACTTTATACACACAGATTTTAAATACACAGATTTTAAAGATTCTGTAAAGTTTCAGTTCATTGGTTTTCACTCTGTCTTCACAGCAGCATTTTAACGCATATTCAACACATAGATCGCTAATGGACCGAGGGTGGCTTAATTTTCTCATGACATATTTAATATTCAGAGAATATATTTTATTAAGAGCCAAATTTCTGTATTTCAAATACGTAGTCATTCAGTTCATATTGACTCCTTTCAGATCAAAAATCATTTTCTATTTTACCCCTGATTTTGTATATTTTTTTAGCTTTCTTTTGCCAATTTTTCACATAGTATCTTCTATTGCCTTTTTAGTTTAGTTTTACTTTTACGCATCCTTTACAGTCTTTGGATTTTAAATCAATTTATTTTAATCCTCTTTTTTTTATAATTCCATTGTTATAGTGGATGTATATCAAAATTTGAAGTATTAATCATACGAATCATTATAGTATTCCTGTGTAGGAAGCTTCAACTCTTTTGAATAGATTTACTCTTTCAAGTCATATCTTCTTACAAGCTCTTAGCAAATCAATATTTCCCAACTGCTTCTTATTGGAAACCACATTTTTTTTGCATTTCATAAAATTCAACAATTATATAAAATTAATTGCAAATCACAGGATTTGGTGGTCTTTTTGAAGTTTGGGGTTTAATTTGGTGTATTTTGGATTTAGTTTAGGTTCCACACAGTCATTTTCCCAAGCAGTATTGCAGTGGTTTCTCAGACCGCCGTAGCCGAATGTCCATTTCACGTGTGATTCAAATTTTGGACACTGGCCATTTCTCAAATGCTTTAGACACCTGCAACATATTCATTTCATGGAGCAGGTTTATGTAACTGTGAATTTAAAAAGGTCCAAAAGGCAATGTAGCATGCGTTACATGGTAAAATAACTTATTTGACTCCTGGATACCTTGAATAGTTAAAGCTAATGATTAGGTGTCCATCATATGAATTGCCCCCAAATCTGTTATTTGTTTATTTATTTATTAATTTTTTTAAGGAAGATTAGCCCTGAGCTAACATCTGCTACCAATCCTCTTTTTGCTGAGGAAAACTGGCCCTGAGGTCACATCCATGCCCATCTTCCTCTACTTTATATGTGGGACGCCTGCCACAGCATGGCTTGTCAAGTGGTGTGTAGGTTTGCACCTTGGATCCAAACTGGCGGACCTTGGGCCTCTGAAGGGAACGTGTGAGCTTAACCGCTGCGCCACTGGGCTGGCACCCAGATCTGTTTTTTAGTGAACATTTTTGGAGAAAATTGCAACTCTGTCTAGAGTATGTGCCATTCTTTAAATTAGATTTGCCTGAATACACTTACTGAGAGTGACCTGTTAGCGCTGCCGCAATCGAACGGGCAGCACTATCTTGGATAGTGTCCTCTGTGGAAATAAGTTTCAGTTAGTGACTGATGCAGGGAAACGTGAAAATCAATTAATAAAAAAGTCAATCAAAATGAATTTTTTAAATTTCAAATAACAGTATTTCCTATAGAGTTGGCTTTCAACATATGACCATCTCATAGTGATAGAAGTTAGGATCTGGTTAGAGCTTATATTTAACTTTCATCGGAAGACATTAAAATGGTAGGCATTTGCCACACGGTGACGTAATCAGCATCTGATCCACTTTGGGAACTGCAGTGGGCTCCTTCCCCAACATCAGGCCTGAAACAAGGACAGTGATTGCTGACTGAACGTGATAAAAATGAAAATGGCATCTTGGGCTCTGATTCTAGAAAATGTCCATAGGTACGGCTAAGGCTTCTAAATTCTAAAGCAAGGAAGAGAAAATAAATCCATTTACCTCAGAGACTTTTTTGTGAGCTAAATTTTGTCTCCTGTCCAATTCGTATGTTGAAGACCTAACCCCTAGTACCTAGAATTTGACTATGTTTGGACATCAGGTCTTTAAAGATGTAAGTAAGTTGAAATGAGATCTTTAAGATGGCCTCTAATCCAATATGACAGGTGTCTCTATAAGAAGAGGCGATTAGGACATGACACATAGAGAGAAGACCATGGGAAGACAGGGAGATCATGGCCATCTACCTGCCAACCCCCTGATCTCAGACTTCCAGCCTCCAGAATTGTGAGACAACAAACGCCTGCTGTTTAAGCCATCCAGTCTGTGGGATTTGTTATGGCGGCCCTCACGAACAAACACAACCTGACTCTCAAATACTCAATTTTATGACATTGAGTTGATATGGAATGCCTCTTAATCAGATAGATAATTATAAGTAGGTATTCTTTCATTTTAAGAGACAAAGCGGTGTTGCTGGGATCTTTTCTTGACCCCGTAGTCGTCAAAGAGGCAAACTTGTTCTACCTTGGCAAGGTGGAAGTCATTTCCTGTCCATCAAGGTCAAGCATTGCTGTTTCTCCCTTGCAGAGTGGGAGGGCATGGGCAGCGCAGCACCGTGGTTACCAGCCCAGGCTCTGGAGTTCAAGAGCGCCCAGCTCACAAGGTGTGGTGTGGATTAACTTCATTAATATGTGTCCAGCAGTGCCTGGCACGCAATGAACGCTGTCTGAGCGATTGCTGTTGTTCTTATTGTGGAGTCACAGAAATTGGAGAAGAAAGTGACCTCCTAAATTAGTATTATCACGAGTAGTAGTGATAATAAATTAGATAAGCAGCACGGAGTAATAAAGTAAGTTCTAGTGGGGGTGCAACAGCAGTCGCTAGCCTTTCTGTGTTAGCCCATGACCATTTGCTACAAACTCTTCTCCTAATTTAACACGTCTTCCTTTCACATCTATTCTCCCAGATTCTGTTAAACTTTAACTGACTTTCACCTTTGGTTTCCTCAGATGTCTTTTTGGCCCTTTCAATACATTTTCTTCTGAATCTTGAACTTCCTATGTTTTTCCAGCTCTAACATCCAGCACAAGAATCTGACTTGGGGCCTGCAGAATGCCCAGTTATTTCTAGAGTCCTCTCTAACTGCAGCCCATTGGAACAAATGAAATCCTCTGTGTTTCTGACTTAGAGGAAGATGACACCGATAAAAAGAAATTACAGGGGCCAGCTTGCTGGCATAGTGGCTAAGTTCATGCACTCTGCTTTGGCAGCCCAGGGTTCACAAGTTCAGATTCTGGGTGTGGACCTACACACCACTCATCAAGCCATGCTGTGATGGTGTCCCACATACAAAATAGAAGAAGACTGGGACAGGTGTTAGCCCAGTGACAATCTTCCTCAAGCAAAAAGAAGAAGATTAGCAATAGATGTTAGCTGAGGGCCAATCTTCCTTACCAAAAAAAAAATGGAAAGAACAAAAAAAGAAAGAAAGAAATTACAATGCCTTGGGGGTTACCTCAAGACCTAAAATTTTGTAAATTTATAATTATGAGTTTCAAAATGATACTGTCTACATTCAAGGGTAGCTGACGTTCTGCTTTAGTTCATGGCAACTCCTGGACGTGATCTTTGATATCCAGGTTATTTTTGGTTTAGTAAGGAGGTCTTATGTCTCTTTCAGGACTGTGGGGGAAGCTATCAGTCATTCTATAAACGAATTCAATTTAAATTCACTTATAAAAGAAAACGAAGAAGCAAAAAATCATAACATCACTTCACGGCACTTTTCTTCAAGGACTGCAAGTTGCAGGGCTCAGGAGCAGAATGGTTGGGCACATCAGCTTTAGGCCCTGTTCTTTAATTGTCCTGGGAAGTGGCAATGGACTGGAGACCTCAGTGGGCTTCTGTGAAGCGTTTAGGAAATCAACAAACCTCATACCATCCCCCCACCTCAAAATCCCTCAGGCCGAGTGAGACTGCTGTGGCCAGTACTCTGCAATCCCATTGCCGTCCCATGGCATTCTAGCTGCAGGGTCCAATGCTGAGGGGAAGCCAGCAGCCAGCAGTGTCTGAAGCACACAGAATTTGACTTCAGCATCACCGTTTTGTATTTTGTCTACGTGGACGTTGTCTTCTGGAGTTGTGCAGTGCACAGCCTACACAGCCATACACAGTAGCCTCCTTCCGACTCTGGCTTCTATGCCCTGGCTGCTCTCTGAACATCTTCCACTGAATACCTTGGTGCTTATCCTGCTTCCTGGTGATCCAGACTCTTCCTTAGGGAATTTTCCATGGGCATTTACATCCTTACTTAGGACATTACATCTCTCTGCCCTGTCTCTTTTCACTAATACTTACCTATCCTTTAGATGTTGGCCTTATAAAAGGTTAGACTAACATGAAAAATCAAATTATATGAAAGTGAGAATTGCTGCTGCTATTTTATAAATACATGAGATATTATATATGTGACATATATTATATATGACATGATATATTATCTAATATATATGAGATTTTACATTATATATAGGAGATTAGACACATATAATCTCACATAGTGTGGTGCCTGGCTCTTAATAGAATTCAGTGAGAGTTGTTCATATTATTCTTATTGATTCTCAGATTATAAATTTTTACTATTTATTGCTTTACCCATGCTATTTGCCTTTTAACTGGAGTTGTTAGAGTAAAATACCTTGGACTGAAGCAATGAATCTCTAAGAGTAGAAATCCCAGTGCTGAAGAAGTTAGTTTTGCAGGAAATTTTTATATAAGGATGATATTGAAAGAGCTGTTTAACGTAAGACAAAGATGCTAAGCCAGTTTCCTAAATTTTCTGGGCCTCAGTCTTCCCACCTGTAAAACAGGGGGTTAGCCTGGACAATCTCCCGGTTTCCCTCTAGCTCAAACTCCTTCCAATTCGGACTCTAAGCTGATCATTCGACGTGCCTGAGGTCCGTCCGGGAGGGGGTGGGGACCAGCCATGGCCTCTCTAGGAGCAGCCTCCCCTCTTTGCGGTGACCCTCAGTTCATTCACAGCTCCAGCCTCCACCTTTAGGAGCCAGAAGAGTCTCTCCAACCAATGGGTCCTGGAAGCGCAGATGCCAGAACTCGAGGACTCTGGCGGCCCCCCTGCGGGCTTCACAGCTCCCCTCCTCAGGAGTCGCGTCCTGTCGTGGGGTGATGGAGGCCACCGAGGCCGAGTTGGGACCTGTAGAGCCAGTGCTCTGATGACAGCCGGAGGATTCGCACCACGCAGAGCATCGGGCGCAAAAGGGAAAAGGGAGGAGAAACTTGAAAATGGGGATACAGGATGCCGAGTGGTACAGCGAACTCTCTCCTGACAAGGAAGCTACTGCTGCACTTTGTCCAACTGAATCAAATGCCCAGGGAGAAAAATACTACCTTCCAGATGGAACTTTCAGATATGTATATTTTTAGAGGTATACTTTTTTGGTGAGGAAGATTGGCCCTGAGCTGACATCTGTTGCCAATCTTCCTCTTTACTTTTTTTTTCTCCTCAAAGCCCTGGTACCTAGTTATATATCCTAATTGTAGGTCATTCTAGCTCTTCTATTTGGGACACCGCCACAGCACGGCCTGATGAGTGGTGTCTAGGTCTGCGCCCAGGATCCAAACCAGTGAACCCCAGGCCGCTGAAGGGCAGCACACAAACTTAACCGCTCCACCATCCAGCCAGCCCCTAGGATATTTTGTTTTATTGTAGGGATTTTATTCATCTACCTGGCTGCAGAGCCAGGTTTTATGGGACCTGAAACAATAAAATTTAGGAGAAACTTCTTTAGAAAAATAATACAAATTGCAAATACAATGTTAGTTATAGGGCCTTAGAAGGGACCACCGCAAGTGAGAGGCCTTGAAGTTTGTTTCATTCACTTTGCTGTAAATCCACTGCTACCTCCATTCATTCATTCATTTCCTCCCTTCCGTCTGCAAACACTTACTGAGCATCCACAGGATGCCAGGCTGTGCTGTTGCCACAGAACCAATGATCCTTCTCACCCATTGGGAATATGCAAATGGCAAAGAGAGGGAAGTATTGAAGGTGAACTCAGTGGGTGCACTTCAACAAAAGTGAGAGAGCTGAAATTTTTTTAAAAAAAGGAAGAAGAAGAACAACAATGGCTTAGGTCAGAGAAGAGCATAGTGTTGGATAACGTATTCAAACATTTTTGCCTGGGATCCATATTAAGAAATAAATTTCTACACAGTGACCCAATTAAGGCACAGCCCAAAGCCCACATGTAAATAACTAAATCAAAAGTTTCACAAAGGGGCCAGCCCGGTGGCACAGTGGTTAAGTGCACACGTTCCAATTCGGATCCCGGGTGTGGACATGGCACCACTTGGCACGCCATGCTGTGGTAGGCTTCCCACGTACAAGTTAGAGGAAGATGGGCATAGATGTTAGCTCAGGGCCAGTCTTCCTCAGCAAAAAGAGGAGGATTGGCAGCAGTTAGCTCAGGGCTAATCTTCCTCAAAAAATAAGAATAAAGAGCAAAAAAAAAAAAGTTTCACAGAACAATATTTACCTTTTGTTATGCACTCTAGTGTTTTCCTTTTGACTTCTGTTCATTTATACTATATTCTATTTTTTCATTTAAAGCAATGCTAGTGACCCACTGAATTGATTTTGCCTCCCCGAGTTTAGCACACTCAGGAGTAGAGGTTATGGGCACACACGGGTAGATTGCCGGTTCCTGCAGGGTCCAGCAGAGGTGGCAGCAGCAATGAGCACGTGACGAGTTATGACAGCAGATTGGAAGCTATGGGGCCAAGGGAAAGAGCTGAGGCCCTGGAAAGGAGAGAAAAGGGCAGTTTGGTACTGTGGCTAGAAAGTACACAAGTAATTGGCTGAGCATTCTGCTTTTTAATAACGTATTTGGGGATGATGAAGAAAAAATGAAAACGTAAAAGGAACAGATCAGAATCAGAAACATGAGCAAGAGCAGTGGGAGGAAAGTTAAATGTGAAGGAGGAAAATGGGATGGAAAATATATTTTTTTAAAGGGCGTTTTGCAAGTTCAGAGGGAAAATGAGGGGAGGAAAAATGACTATTTCTTAAAAAGAAAACTTAAACGTAAAAGGTAAGGCAGGAGTCGTGGAGGCGGAGAGCGTGAAGGAAAGCAAGCACGAAGCAGAGAGGATGAATCTTGCAGGAAAACACTGGCTCTAATTCCAAACTTCTGCCAGCCATTGACAATGGAGGTAAGTCAACCTCTGGGGGGTCTTTTCTTTTGTTGAAGAACCTGGATAGTTTTCTCTAAGTAGCTAGGAGAAAATACAGGAGCCTAGAGGATCATTCGTTTTTCTTTTGAGGGAGATTAGCCCTGAGCTAACATTTGTGCCCATCTTCCTCTGTTTTTTTATATGTGGGACACCTGCCACAGCATAGCTTGATAAGCGGTGCGTAGGTCCACACCCAGGATCCAAACCAGTGAACCCCAGGATACCCAAGCAGAGCGTGCAAACTTAACTGCTACGCCAGTGGGACTGGGCTGGCACCCCCTTCCTTTTCTTAAAGACTTTATCTTTTAGAACAGTTTTAGGTTCACAGCAAAATTGAGAGGAGGCTACAGAGAGTTCGCATACAACTCCAGCTTCCACAAATGCACAGCCTTCCCCATTTCCAAGTCCCCCACCAGGGCCATGCATTTGTTACAAATGATGAACTTACACAGACACATAACCGCTCAAAGTCTGTAGTTCACATTAATTAGAGTTCTCCCCTGGTGTAAATTCTATGGGTTTGAGCAAGTGCATAATGACATGTGTCCACCATTCTTGTATCACACAGAATAGTTTCACTGCCCTGAATCTCCTTCAGCTCCACCTATTTGCCCCTCCCCACTCCCACCACCCCTGGCAGCCACTCATCTTTCTAGTGTCTCCATAGTTTTGCCTTTTCCAGATGTCATGTAGTTGGAATCATACAGCCTGTAGCCTTCTCAGACTGGCTTCTTTCACTTAGTAATATGCATTTAAGTTTCCTCCATGTCTTTTTATGGCTTGATAGCTCATCTTTTTTTAGCGCCGAATAATATTTCACTGTCTGGAAGTACCACAGTTTACTTCTCCATTCACGCACTGAGGGATATCTTGGTTGCTTCCAAGCTTTGGCAATTATGAATAAAGCTGCCGTAAACATCCAGGTGCAGGTTTTTGTGTGGACATAAGTTTACAACTCCTTTGGATAAATACCAAAGAGCGTGATTGCCGAATCATATGGTAAGAGTATCTTTAGCTTTGTAAGAAACCACCAGACTGTCTTCCAAATTGGCTGTACCATTCTGCATTCCCATCAGCAGCGTATGAGAGTTCCTGTTGCTCTCTATCCTCATCAGCATTTGCTGGTGTCAGTGTTCCAGATTTTGGCCAGGTGCATAGTGGCATCTCATTGTCGGATTTACTTGTACTTAGCGAACCTATGTTAGCTCTCAATGATCACTTCTCTTCAAAGTTATTTAAATCAACTATTAATAATTCACTAAAATATATGAAAGAACATCAGCATTAAACTCACTAGTTTATAGTTCCTGAAATTTGCCTTTTTTCTTCTCCTCTTCTTTTTTGGAAAGACAGGGCAATATTTCCTTATACTGTTCTGGTATCTCTCCTCCTCTTTACTATTTTTCAAAGACTTTTCACAGTGGTTTTGTGATCACCCTTACAAGTACTTTGGGCATCCAGGGATGTGATCCATTTGGGCCTGAAGATTTGGATACAGTCAACATGGCTAGCTTGTGTTCCTCTTCTCTCTTAATGAAATTTATTTCGTCTTTTTAAAGTTGATGATCATGATCCCATAGTGAGCACATAAGTAAAGTAGGACTTCAGCAGTGTTGCTTTTATTAGACTCTTTTATTCACGAATAATATTTGACCTATTTGCAAACACGTGGTAGGGAAATGAACACTCTGAATAGATACTGATGACACACACTCGACAACCTGTTTAGGGGCTCACTGGGTGGACAACAGGATACTTTTTTTTTTTAAAGATTTTATTTTTTTCCTTTTTCTCTCCAAAGCCCCCCAGTACATAGTTGTGTATTCCCCATTGTGGGTCCTTCCAGTCGTGGCACGTGGGACGCCACCCCAGCATGGCTTGATGAGCAGTACCATGTCCGCGCCCAGGATTTGAACCAACGAAACACTGGGCCGCCTGAAGCGGAGCGTGAGAACTTAACCACTCGGCCACGGGGCCAGCCCCTGGACATCAGGTTACTTTTGTCCCAAAGAGGATCTCTGTGACTCAGCTCTTTCTTGTTCACCTAACTATGAAGATAAGGCATAGAGCGAGCATCGCCCTGTAATTACTTCCACAATACTGATGGGAACCTGTTTTGGCTTTGGCTTATCTTTTTCTGTATTTATTTTTGATTCTACAATTAGATTATTCTCTCTTTGAATGCACAGATTCTGTCTTGTACTATTTTGCATCATCCTAGCTCATGGCAACTTGTTTGTTATTGATGATGGACGTGTCTGTAATATTTTCATCAGATTATTCCTTAAAGAAAAAGCCAAGGATTTTTTTTCAGTTGGGCACTAGAGCTTTTTTGCCTAAATATCGCTTCATATGGAAGCATGTCTTTAACTATTACCTTTTCTTTCATTTCCCCAAAACAGACAAACTACCCCAAACATCTTGCAGTTTCTACTTGGTCAAATAATATTTTAAGAGTTCAAGCGGAAGCCCAGTATCGTATCTCTGTTATTTCTCTGGAATCTTGTGCAGAGGAAAAGTCTGCATTCGGAGGTTACAGTTAATCTCTGATGGACACAGTTCTTGGGGAAGTTTACTAAATACTTCAGGTGCAATTATAAAACTGGAGCTCAACGAAAGGTAGGGGATCAGAGAATCAAAGCGGAAAAAAAAACAACCCTCCAGATGAGAGGCTCAGCCTAGTGTGTCATCACATTTGTCTTGCAGAAATGAACGGTTTAATGGGTCCTGCATGTCAGGTCAGCAGGCTCGGCTGGCTGATGGGGCTCTGGCTGTTCCAGGGTGGGCCAGCCAGCGAGACACCTGCTAGTTTCAGTTGCAAAGGTCTCCCGAGTCATGTTACAAATCCGTACCTGGGGAATTTCATTGAGCTGCTTTTAAAGCAGTTTATGTGCACGGCAGCAATGGGTAAACTAGCTATTTTGACACATTGCAAAAGAATGTTTTTGAAACGAGAAGCACTGCTCATGAAAACAGACTGATGATTGAGGACGTTTCATTGTAGCTGAACTCAGTGTTGATGTAGGTGTTTAAACAGCCAGTTCCCAACTCGCTATTTAAATACCTATATACTGAATTAGTTATTCACCAGGGGGAGATGTTGAAGAGAAGCAAAAATGATACAATTAAGTCACAAATATAGGAGATACAGTCCCAAATATCCCAACTGTCCTCTTTTTCTTCTTTAACGAGTGTCATTATATTTTGATGTGTTTAATAATACAGCAGAGGTTAAATGAAACATGGAAAAGGAATGTACATTAAAATTGAGATAACTCTTCCTTCACTGAAGTGGAACCCAGCAGATGTAGCAGCACACTGTAATTGCTGCCTGTTTCCTGTCGGTCTGATTAAGTTGCATTGTCCCAGCTCCAAGTGTAAGAATCAGCGGCTTCCCCTAGGGCACAGCATGGGATGAAGGCTGAGGCAGAGGCATAACTGCAAGCACCTCCTGCTTCTCCTGGTAATAGTGGAGACATACAATATACATTGATGACATATAAAATCAATAGGCTGTGGAGTGTGTTAGGAGCACGCTATAATCCGTCTTCTCAAAGTTACATCCCAGGAAAGCCAGATCAACAGTACCACCCTGAATTCCAAGGCTCCGTGGATCAATCAGCTAGCTCCAGAGCCAACGACTGGGATGCTCATTTTGAAAGAAACATATAGGTTTAGATTTAATCTAAATTTGACCATATCTGAGATCTGCCTGCTGATTGTAATCCTTCCCCTACCCCCACTGTAGACTGTGCTTTCTGAACCAACCAGTCAGTTGGCAAATATTTATTGGACACAACAAGAAGTCCACCATTGTGCTAGGATCTGTAGGGGATAGAGGCCAGACAGTTTATGATCCGCTTGGGGAGACAACACCAGCATAAGAGGGAACAATTAGAGAATGATGAAGAAATACAGTGTGTGAGCAAGAGTTCAGGGAACGGGCAGCTGGGGGCAGCCTGGAGTGGTGGGAAATGGCTTTCGTGTGGTTGGAACTTGCAATAGGCCTTGGAGGATGGGTGAGGTTTCAATAAGGGAGAGTGAGAGGGGAGGCATACCAAGCTGTGAGAGCCTGGTGACCAAAAATGTCCAGATCGAAGTGAGCTTGGGAGACCTTGAAGGGCTATGTCTTACTGGAATGGACAATGTGGGAATAATTGTGTGAGTATCCCAATAAATGCACCACCCTGCCGTGACCTTTCGCCCTCTATGAAAATGAACATAATAATGATAGCTATCAATAGAAGCTCTCACACTGATTTAGTTTCACTGGAAAAGACTTTGATGTGCATTTTCATACTTAATTTAACAAAAGGCATGGCCACAATAGAAATGATTGAAAAGTGAGAGGAAAGCCATCATTTGATTTCAATATTTGATCCATATGAAGCGATGTGACTGATTTTTTTCTGACTGTGTTAGAAGATGTGTTGATCTCATGTAAATATAGCCAGCACTGACATATGGCAAGCAAAACAAAATATGCTATATTATATCGGCTGTAAACAATTTGGACTCCTCATCTAAATAAGGATATAAAGACATTCAGTTCGGGAAGCTGCCCTCAATGTGCTTACTTAATAAGGTCTGAGAGAGGAGATAGAGAATTACGTATAAATAATTCTAATACCACATAGACAGGGCTAAGAGGACGGTGTCGAAGGAAATTCAGAGGAGAGGGATGTGACTTCCAGCTGCCAGCAGCCAATGCGTGTGATTTCCTGTATGCAGATTTGACTCCAGTTTGACTTCAAGTTCATGTCCTCAGGTGGTATGTTTCATTTGGGGGCTCTGCAATCAGTTCCTGTCAGCAGAGCTTTGACTTAATAATCTGCCATCTAATGAGAAATTTTCAGACCTTGGAAAAGGGAAAAAAAAAAGATCAGACAGTCAATTGATTATTGGCACATGTGAGCCCTTGAAATAACTTTAGGATAATCATGGTCCTTTGTATGTCCAGAAAAGGAATACATCCTTTGAGCTTTTGTAGGCACAAATCGACTGAATTGAGATTGAATTAACTGGATTCATTTGTATAGCAGCCCCGATAGAAAGAAGCCGAGCCATTTTAGGTATTCTCAATGACTATATCCTGTATCCCTGGGACTCATTGTTTCACCAGCTCATACAACTCCTTTGTGACTAGGGGAATTCCAGAGACCCTTCCAAAATTTCAAACTCCGTGCTCTCAACAGAGTTCCTCTCTGCTTACAAAGGCAATAGCACTGGCTTCCACACGACACCTGCTGTTTCCTTTTCCCTGCTCCTGGGGCTGGCCTTGTGGTTGTGTCTTCAGCATACTGCTCACAAGTGGACTGATCTGATGGTCATGGTCAGGTGACGTGGGTCGGCATCTCCTGCTACAAGATGTGAACACCTGGGATGTTCTCTGCTCCTTCCTACGTCAGTCTAGTGCTCCCATTGAGGACCAACAGCTTCCTCCTCCCGAAACACCAGTTTTCTACAAAGCTGATTTAGGTTTTTCATTACCGTCTTTATTCCTTGGCAGTCTAACATACATCCTTGGTGGGAATGGTGCAGCTAAAGGACAATAACTGTTTTTGAAATAGCTCTTCCCCTCACAAAATAGCCATTAGTCCTTGAACCAACCTGGTGTGACTCTACCCTTTATTTTGTAGGATGTGCTTTTTTAAGTGATATGTTGGTCTTTTTTTTTTTGTGAGGAAGATTAGCCTTGAGCTAACTACTGCCAGTCCTCCTCTTTTTGCTGAGGAAGCCTGGCCCTGAGCTGACATCTGCTGCCAATCCTCCTCTTTTTGCTAAGGAAGACTGGCCCTGAGCTAACACCCATGCTGATCTTCCTCTATTTTATATGTGGGACACCTACCACAGCATGGCTTTTGTCCGCACCCGGGATCCAAACCAGCAAACCCCGGGCCAACGAGAAGCGGAACCTGTGGCATACTTAACTGCTGAGCCACTGGGCCGGCCCCTATGTTGGTCTTTCTTAAAAATAGATGCATGACAGAACATTCTCTACCATCCATACAAATCATACCTACTGTTTTTCACATACTGCTATCTCCTTAAATTAAGTAGGGATAACATTTATTAGGAGACTCTCCCTATTTGGAAAGCAATTTACTGGCTAAAGGGAAAAATACAAAAGCAAAATAAAGGGCAATGATGCCTCGTGTATATAGCAGTGTTTACACTACTTCGCATTATGTATAAAGTATATCTAACATTATTTTATTTTTTATGGATAATTTAATATCATTGATATGATCATCTTATGACAAAGTAGACCCCAGCCTCACCACTGCAAAAACTTGAATGATATAAAAGCGTTAGAAACCTAAAAAAAAAAAGATGATAACATCTGGGGGGCCCTAATCATGAAGGGTCTGGGTAGCCTAGTCTTTAGGACAAGAAATTTCAAAAAATTAAAAAAGCAATAAATGCTATGCCTCGGACAAAATTTCTAAAAGAAGGACTATTAACAGGGGAGAGGATCTCAAAAGGGAAATTCTGATTACGAAGCAAAAAGTGCTACATGTGAAAAAAAATGAGAGCATTTCAAGATGGAAAGTGGGGTCATTCCAAGATCAGGCTTTGGAATCATAAAGAACTGGGCTGCATCCTTGTTTTGTCTCCTACTCCTAAGGTAATGTCAGTAGAGAGTTTCTCAGCTTCGGCAGTATTGATACTTTGGGCTAGATAATTCTTTGCTGTGGGCAGCTGTCCTGTGTGTTGTAGGATATTTAACAGCATCCTTGACCTCTACCCACTACAGGCCAGTAGCACTCTCTCCTCCCAGTTATGACAACCGAAAATATCTCCAAACATTACCAGATGTCTCTTGGGACGGGGTGGGGGGGGGGGGGGGGAAAGTTGCCTAGTTGAGAATTGCTGTTTTAGGCAAATTACTAAAATATATATATTTTAAATACAGAACTATTCTACAACCATCATGCTTCCAACTTGAGCAAATGTTGCAGTCAGGGAATGAAAACTGAGAATTTGGAAAAGGTCATTCAGTCACTTGAAATCATTTAAAGTTTCTGGCAAATTAAAGGAATTTCACCTGAAATCTCCATATCAGGTGGTAATCTTTGTCTTTATGAAATGAGAAAGAATGTGAAAAGAGAATTTTGTTAAGCTACAGGATGGTAGGACTGATGAGCACTCCCAGCAAAATTACATAGCATCTCATTAAACAAGGGGCTTACTTGAGAAAAGAAAGTGTAATCATAACAAACAACCTAATTTCTTTTTCTTTTTGCTTTGGATACATTACTAGTCTGGGTAGTACTCAGCATCAACTGGGTGTACTGCAAAATAAATCTGACACTAACCACCTGGAGTTAGCACCAGATCGCACAAATTAAGGGCTCAGTCTTCCTCAAGACTGCCCTCACCTCAGATGCCAGCTACAAGTGGAGTCAAAGGCCGCCCACTCTTCTGGCAAACTGGCTACCCATCCAGGAGGTTCCCATGAACCCCCTCGGGTTTGATAAATTGCTAGAACTACTCATAGAACTCAGGAAAGCACTATACTTACAACTACAGTTTTATTATAAAGAATGCACATAGGGCGAGGGCTGGGAAGGAGCACAGAATTTCCATGCCCTCTCCCCTTGGAGTCAGGACCTATCACTCTCCTGGCACATCCATATGTTCACCAGCCAGGAAGCTCCACTGAGCTCTGGTTTTCATTGGTGTTCAGGCATGATTGATTAAATTATTGGGCATGTGATTGAACTTAATCTTCAGTCCCCTTCCTTCCCTGCAGGTTGAGGAGGCTGAAAGTCTCAACCCTCTAATCAAGCGGTTAGTCTTTCTTGGTGACCAGCCTTCTTCCTGAAGCTATCTAGGAGCCGACCATGAGTCACCTCATTAGCATGACAAAGACACTGCTATCACTTAGGAAATTCCAAGGATTTTTGAAGCTTTCTGCCAGGAGCATGGGACAAAGACCAGACAAATTCTTTACCATACCACAGGTGGATCAGGAGAACTTAACAAATTTAGTCTATCTTTACTTTAGAAGACAGCTGATAGAGTATCTTTCCACCTCGGTGGAAAATATATAGAAATATTGGCTAGAAAATGCTATAGTCAGTGAAATTCATAATTAGTTGAAAAATTACATCCAAAGAGTATTAATTAATGGATTAACCTGGAGGAATAAAAATTAAATTGGGCCACAGAAGGCATGCCTATCAAATGTCCAGATGACATAAAACTATGAGGGATAGCTAATGTTTTAGAAAACCAAATAAAAGCTCAAAAGCATTTGACACATAGAAGCACGAAGACATGCATCTGCATAGTCATCAAGGACTCGGGTTCCTTCTCTCTCTGCTCCACCATCTTTGCTTTCCATCCTCAAGGCTACTTCATGGTCTAAGATGACTGTTGGAGCGTCAACCATGATCACATTCTGGGCAGGAGGAAGAAAGAAGGAAGAAGAAAAGTGGAGACATGTCATAGCTGCTTTAGTTCCCTTTAAAAAGCCTTCCCAGAAGTTCCCACAAACTTTTACTCGTAACTGGTGGACGTGAACACCTAGGTGCAAAAGAAACTGAGAAAGTTAATTTTTTTTTTTCGGCTAGGCGCAATACCGTCCTACCGCCAAACCAACCAACTGACCAACCAGCCAACCAAACGAATAACCAATAAACTTCACCAACTGCATCAAAGGCCGAAATAGGACAGAAACTAAGAAAGGGAAACTAACAAGATGAAGAAATCATCTTGATTTTATGTTAAAATGAGTTTAAAATTATAACAAATCCCACTTTTAAGTACAGGTAAAAAAAGTTTGCTAAATAAAATATTAGCAAATGTAATCCGATAATATGGCAAAGGATTAACACATGTCAGAATAGGGATTATTTCAAAATGCAAAGATGATTTAATATCAAAGTCTGACTTGTCACTTTTCTGCTCAAAATTCATGTGCATTGGCTTCTTTCTTTTTTTTCGGTAAGGAAGACTGGCCATGATCTAACATCTGTTGCCAATCTTCCTCTTTATTTTTTTTCTCCCCAAAGCCCCAGTACATAGTTGTATATCTTAGTTGTAAGTCATTCTAGCTCTTCTATGTGGGATGCCGCCACAGCATGGCTTGAGGAGCGGTGCGTAGGTCTGCGACTAGGCTCTGAACCAGTGGAACACTGGGCCACTAAAGTGGAGCACTCAAACTTTACCACTTGGCCTGGGGCTGGCCCCTAGCTCCTCTCTTGACTCAACCAATTTCTTTTTTATTCTTATTCTTCAAAATTAATATATTAGTATATAATAGAGCAGTGATAAACATCTTTGTACATCTTTTGAGACAATTCATAGTTATAATTCTTGAAACTGGAGTTGGTAGATCAGCATGCAGGCATATTTTACGTTTTGTTGATTCTGACAACCTGCCCTTCAAGGAGACAGTGTTAATTTACAATTCCTGGCAGTGTGCAGAGTTCCTGTCTTTTCATAACTTTGCCTAACACTGGTTATTATCATGTTTTTAAAATAACCCCTTTGATAATGAGATTATGGAAGAAAAGTAGTACTTCATTGTAGTTTCAATTAATATTTCTTTGTAAGTAAAATTATCATCTTTCAAATGCCTATTATCTCTTCTTTTTCTCTTTCATATGTTGCATTTTCTTGTCCTTTTTCATCTTTCTCTTGTTGATTTGGAGAAATACTTTCTACATTAGAGGTATTTTTCCCAGTTTGTTATTTATCTTTTAACATTGTTTTTTAGTGACTTTTTCCATCTGTAAGTTTAAAAATTTTTAGTTTTTAACTTATTCCATCTTTTTTTCTTTATGGTTTCTAGTCTTAGTGTCATGTTACAAAACATCTTCCTACAATCAGATTAGAATACTTCTTCTTATATTTTCTTCTAGTATCTTTTTAAAATTATTATTTAAATGCTTAATCCTTTTTAGTTTTGCCTTTGTGAATGGTATGAGATGGATATATGATTTTTCCCCCTCAACATTTAAGTCTTTTCCCAACACATAAATGTTATCTTTAGAAAATATTACATTTTCATTTATATCCAGTAATAAATTTTATCATAAACTTGTAGGATCTATGTGAAAAAAATTATAAAAGTTAACTGAAGAGCAATTAAAACTTAAAATTTGGATAAATGGAGAGTTATACCATATTTCTAAATCAGATGGATCAATATTGCAAAGGTTCCCATTATTCCCAAATTTGTATATATAGATTTCATGCCACTCCAAATAGGAGCTCAGTAAAACATTTTTGGAACTTTACAAAATGATTTGAAATTTAACCTGAAAGTGGTGGTAATCGGCCGAGAAGAACTGGCATTATGAAGGGAACTTGACTTACAAGATATCAAAATACATTATCACGGTGGAATGAATAAAATAGCAAGGTGAACTGTGTGAAAAAGAGACAGACAAATGGACAGAATAAAAAGCTAAGAAGTGGGGCCAGCCCGATGGCACAGCAGTTAAGTGCGCACATTCTGCTTCATCGGCCCAGAGTTCACTGGTTCGGGTCCCGGGTGTGGACATGGCAGCAGTTGGCAAAAGCCATGCTGTGGGGGCCGTCCCACATATAAAGTAGAGGAAGATGAGCATGAATGTTAGCTAAGGGCCAGCCTTCCTCAGCAAAAAGAAGAGGATTGGCAGCAGATATTAGCTCAAGAAAAAACTTCCCAAAAAAAAAAAAAAAAAAAAAAAAGCCAAAAAGTGGACTCTAGTAGTTAGTAATTGGTAAAAGAGCATTTCAAACCAGTAAGAAAAACATACATGATTTAAAAAAAAAAAAAAAGGGAGAGTGGACTGGAGCATTATGATCCAGTTATTTTCTAAAAATGTAGTTAAATCTTTATACCATACTCACGGATAGCTCAGAGAATTAAACAGAAAACAGAAAACAGAACAAACTAGAAAAAATTTGTAGATATGTGTATTTGATTTCATAGAAGATACAGTCTTTCTAAACATTCGAGTAAAAGAAGAAAAAGCACAAAGGAAAATTTTGATATATTGCATTATGTAAAATAAAACTGCCAAACATCAAAACCCATAAGCGCAAATACAAAACAGACTACCAACTGTGAAAATATTCATAATATAAAAAGATAAATAATAAATAGATGGCTAAAGAATAGAAAAATGGGCAAAAGATGTGCCAAAGCAATACAAGAAATAGAAAGACAAGTAACCGATAAAGATGAAAATGTTTTCCTCCCTGCTAATCAAAGGAATTCAAATTAATACAATAGGATGATAACATTTTTTACCTAATTTTACAAAGATTTAAAAAATGATAATGGCCATTGTTGGCAACGGCCAGGTGAAACAAGCATCTGTGTGCTTCAAGTGAGAATATAAATTGTTTCAAGCTTCCTGGAGGACAGTATACCAATTTTCGTCAAAAGTTTTAAATATATTTTCCTATTTTTATTTTTAGAAAATCATTTCAAAGAAATAATTGAATACATATTCAGGACATATATGTTGCTATATGAATTGCTTATTGTGTTGTTATTTTTTAACTTATTATAAAATATTTAAAAGATACAAAAAGCATGAAGATTAATGCTGGGAACACCCATGGACCTAACATCCAGCATAAGAAATAAATCATTATCAATAGAGTTGAAACCCTTTATTCATCCTGCCCCCAATGCCAACGCCTTCAGCCCCCCCCCCCCGGAGGTGAATATGGTGTTTATAATTCTGATGAGGTATTATTTAATTATAAACTCCCTATATGTCCAAGCTTGAGGAAATTGATTAAATACATTTTAATACCTTAAGTAGTAAAATATTATTTATTAAAATAATGAATTAAAATTTATTTGCATTATTACACATATAATACATACTTATTACTGGACATTTAGAAAAAGTCTCAAAATAAAATGAAACTATAAAATCAACCATAATGCCACCATTATAGCTTTCATTGTAGTGTCTGTGGTGTCGTCCAACCTTTTTTAATATAGTTATTTATTGTTTAAAAATTAAATCACACTATATATACAGTTTTATAGTTTGCTTTTCCTCTTAGCAATCATCAATAAAATTTTTTCATATTATAAAATAGTCTTTAAAAATAATTTATCAGTTGCATGGAATTTCATTGTATAGGTGAATATTTACTCTGATTTGGTAATTTTGTATTATTCCAATTTTTTCCTATTATAAATGAAACTGCAGTAAGTTTCTTTGTAGCTAAATCTTTGCTATCAAACAGTAGTTATTTATTAGATAAATTCCTAGAAGTGGGATTTTTCACTTTTTTTTTTTTTTTGGTGAGGAAGATCGGCCCTGAGCTAACTTCTCTTGCCAATCTTCCTCTTTTTGCTGAGGAAATTAGCCCTGAGCTAACATCAGTGCCCATCTTCCTCTATTTTGTTTGTGGGATGCTGCCACAGCATGGCTTGATGAGCAGTGCATAGGTCCACACCCAAGATCCCAACCTATGAATCCTGGGCCATCAAAGTGGAGTGCGTGAACTTAACCACAGCACCACTGAGCCGGCCCCAAGAAGTGGAATTTTTTAGTTTAAAATTCTAAACAAAAACAATTTCTCCTTAGTAGAATATTTTGTGACATGATAAATTGCTAAGTAAAAAAGTGGACTACACAATAATATATACACTACGTTTGTAAATGTTAAAAGATGTATGCAAAGTGAAGAGGCGGAAAGGAAATACAGTATATCAAAATGTTAACATGGTATCTCTGGGCAGGCAGATACTAAGTTATTTTTGTTTGTTTCTTTATGTTTTTCTGTGTTGTCCAGTTTTTCTACAGTGAGCATATATTACCTTGTCAATCGGAAACAAAATAATAGTTTTTAAAATAATTGAATAAATATTGAAAAAACTGCACAAGTGCAATGTCTGGGAAATAACAGCTTCACAACCGTCCTCACGAGAAAGACCTGGGGGTCATGGTGAACCACAAGCTCAAAGCCAACAAGATATTAAAGCTGTTTAAGAATAAAATGTCACATTACATTGTCTAGCACAAAGCAAAATGAGAGTCCTTCCACAGTCTGTCTGTGGGACTACAAGTGCTGCGCTGTACTCTGTAGAGATGATATGGAGTGTTCTGATAAGTGGCACTAGGTTGTTAAAAAGGGTTGGAAGCTAGTACAAATTACTGGGCCCAGCCATCCAGAAAGGCACCAGGGACTGATTATATTGTATATCAGCACAAATCCACTGTTGCTGGGGATGCCTGAAACAATTTTTTTTTCATTGGGGTTCTAACCTCCTTCTTGGCAGCTTACTCTTTTGGGAGTGGAAGTAACTAGAAGTCTGAACCATGGTGTTGAAGGAGGAACGGTAAACTCAAGTTGAAGCAAGACCAGCATTTAACTCCAAAAGAATGCAGTCTGGGCAACGGTGCATTCAGACTTTCAAGGGGATGACTAGAGACAGGCAATGATGCTACGGTGGGTGCCGTGAGTGTAGCTGACATGCTAGTTTTGGACCAGCCAGCAGGAGAGGGCTCAGTGCCCGGCAAGAGCAGGCTAAGTTTTCAGGGAATGGCAGAGGTCCGATCCTGTGGTCACAAGATGGAACACTGCAAGGTTTACCCTCGGCCAAAATGCCCATGCCCAGGACTCATCCTAGTGTCATTGTCACAAGTAGGATGGCAAGATGTGTAAAGTGTCTGTATTTTTCTACTAAACTAAATTATTATCTTGAATCACCATTCTACCTAGTGGCAGAAAACTTAATCTGGTTAGTCTTTGTTTACTTGATCACTTCAGTATTGTTTTACTCACTTCGGGTCTGTTCTCAGACACTTTGGGACTTTCTGTCCCACGGCCTGTAGTGAGGGCTGCCTGATTCTGTCCAGTCCTTTTTCCTGGTACAGAGTCTTGCCCTCTTGGCAGCCACGTGGTTGGCATTCACTTGCCAAACTCTGGAGCCACAATTGCTCCCTGAGTTCCTCACCCCTTGTTCTGCCTGATGATGCTTACTCTGCTCTGACCACGGATCCAAAGTCAGCCCCTTGGCCGAAGCTGCCAGGAAGCACCTCATCCCAGATGTCAACAAGTCTCCTTTTACAGTAACAATCGTCCTATTGCTGTCCTATTCTTATACAATGGAACAGTATTGACATTCTATGTTATATCTGGCAAAACCACCAAATTTGATTTCCTCCCTTGATTTCAGCCAGTTCAGTAACATAATTGTACAAAAATTTTGATAGAAATAAAACTTTTTCATCCATCTTCTCTTGAAGTGATTTCAATTATTTTAAAGCAAAAGGAAAGGTAGAAGGTAAAATTGGGACATCCTTCTGATACCATGCAAAAGAAAATCCAGAAATACTTGTAAGATGAAGCCACCTCAAAAGTGACAAAGATCAAATTCTTTAAGGAGCAGACAAACTATGGGAACAGATGGGCAAACCAAAGACAGCGAGTCTATCAACTTTTCAGGTAAGCTAATCAAATTACTGACAGATGTGATTTGTGTCATATTAGGAGAAGGTGAGCTGACCAGGAGCGGATCTCAAAGAGCAGTGACAGTTATTTTAATGGAGGGAGAAAGATCTGGCATGAAAAAATAGGCAATTGATACTACTACTTATTCAGTAGCATTTGCTGACAATATAAGAGAGAAAGAAACACACAAAGAGAAAGAGAGAAATGAGAGAGAAAGAGAGAGAGAGAGAGACCCTTAAATAGCGCCTGCCCATAGGAGAGGCTTAACTAATATTTATTGAATGGACACAGTGGGGTTAGTTTACAGTCCAAACGCTCCAAAGGGAGTTTCCGGAAAAGACCCCTCTTAAGCATGTTAAGTTTGATTAAACAGATCTTTCTTTGAAAGACAACCTCTGTTTTGCATGTAGGAACTTCTTAGGTCATATCTGCAGGGCTGGGCCTCAGCTGATAGACGCACTGGCCCAACCTGATGCTTATGATTGGCGTCTGTTCTGATTGGTTGACGCTCGCGTAGTCCCGGCAGTTTACTACTGTATTGTCACTAGTGTCTCTGCACCTCTATCATCTAAAAGAGGTCTCTGCTGCAGACGCACATGAACCAATAGGGAAGGGGTGGATGTGGAATTGATGGTATTGGAAAAACTGCCTAACTATTTGGGGGAGAGGGGGAATCAGATCCTCACCACAGAACAATAAATTATAGAAGCAATAAAAAGTTAAATAAAAAAAACCTAATCCATTGCAAAAATAGAAGTAGACAAAATATGTGAAGATCAGATTTTCTGTAGAGCAACAGAAAACAAAGGAAGGAACCACCCAGAAACACCTGATACATTTATCTAAGTTAAAATTTTAAGCTTTATATATAAAAAATCATGAACAAAATTAAAAGTCAAAGAGTAAAATAGGGAAAAACCATTTGCCACAATTACAAAAAGGACTGACATAAAGGGTTTATATAAATAGATTAAAAAAGCATTAAGGCCTCAACAGAAAAATGGGCAAAGGACATTAATAGGTAATTCACAAAAGAGGAAATGGCTAATGAACATCTGAAAAAGCTGTTTAATGACAGTGGTCCCAAATAAATACAAATAAAACAACAAAACCTTTTTTTTTAACCTATCAAATTAGAAAAGATTTTTTTTGGCAATAATATTAGTCACTAGTAGGGACATTAGGAAACAGCAGCATTCTTCAGATATTGCTGCTAGGACTGAAAATTGCTACGACTACTCCTAAAAATCAATTTGGCCGTATATTTCAAGAGCCTTAAAAAAGATTTATATATATGGATCTAGTAGTTCTAATTATAGAAGTCTGTCCTACAAAAGAATCTTAAACTCAGAGATTTATGCACACAGATTTTCATTTTAGCATAATTTACAATAGCAAAACCCAGAATCCACAAACATTCAACGAGAGAATTATGTTATATCGGGATGATGCAAAATTAGGAAGTCATTAAAAATGAAATAACGAATAATTTTTAGTGACATAGAGGAAAATAAGTACAAAGAGCAGAATCCAAAATTTTATGCACAATAAATTCAAACCAAGGTTCAAAAAAGAAAGAAAGGTAAAAAGAAGGGAAGGAAATAAACATATTAAGACTGGTTAACTCAGCGCTGGGAATAAAGGTGTTCTTGGGTTTTTTTTGTAGTGTTTTCTCTCATTTTATACTTGTACTAAGTTGTCTACAATGAGCATGTACTACTTTCATAATCATATAATAAATCATTATTTCAAAAGGAAATCTCTAGAATTAATCTAGATTTTACCCGGCAGAAAACACCAGAGGAAACCATACTGACGAATTGTTTTCTAATACTTTTTAAAGCAGAATTTTACAGTTCCATTCAAACACAAGTCCCAAAGTAATAACTTTTATTTTTTTTGGCAGAGTAGCAGTCAATAATAACTAGGCAAAAATTGTGTATATTTAGTTTTGTTTAAAAAAAACGGTTAAAATATCTTTATTAAAAAACACTGAAGAATAAAACTCCCTTAGCAGCTCAAGGCTTAAGCAAGAACACAAACATTTTTGTCTTATGTCATCATTACTAACTAGTTTAAAAATTACATGGGGGCATTTCGCTGCAGCCTTCATTTCTCTCAGTTTCTGAAAGAATTGTTGTTTGATCTCAAGATCAAGAGGATTTGTGGCGTGGGGATAACTTGCTCCACGCTTTCCATCATCATTCTGCTCCACCTCCTCAGACCTTCCTGGCTTTCTTCTAAAGCTGTCTGTCCTCTCCCGGCAGCCAGAGTAGAGGCACACACTAGGAACAATCAGCGTCTTTCCCCCAGAGCCAGCCCCAGGCAAAATTATCACAGAGCCGAAGTTAGTGGCACTTCCTTTCTCTGGCCGCTCTTCTAGTGCATTCCCACCCTCTCAAAATCTGCTCTCACAGGCTTTAATCACACTAAGCGACACTAACACTTCTGAGCATCTACTATACACCAGGCATTGTGTTAAGGGCTTTCACCCATACTATTTTATTTTATCCTCACAATAACCTTGCGATTGTTTATTTGCCTCATTTGACAGAGGAGGATACTGAAGCCCAGAGAGGTTAAGACAGTTGCCTGTGGTCACACAGCTAGCCATAACTGGCACAGCTCAAATTCACAGCCAGAGCTGTCTGGCTTGAAAGCTATGCTTATTCTCAGAGGGTGGGGCCAATAATTTGGACCGTCAGGACCCTTTCCATGCCTTTTAAACTCAATCATACAGATACTTTGTCTATTTCCCAACTAAAATTCAAATTATTCTTAAATTTAGAAGAGTCTAAAGCTTTTCAGTTTTCTTCTCAAATCACAGAAATTTCCTGAAGAATGAGGACATGTGCCTAATAATATCGAGCAGGTCTATCAGTTGAAAAGAACATTACTAAATGAATTTGGGTACCATTCAGTTTTCTCAAATCGTCTCACTTTTCCTGAAACCACATGAAAAAAGATAACAAAATTCACAGGCTTGTCTTTCTGTGAGCTTAACATCATTTCCCCACTAATCTAAAGATCCTCCCAGAAGGTAATTAATTTCCCGGCTTCCCTCTGTAACTAATCGAGATTTAAAAAACACTAATTCTCAAGGAATTCTTCTTTACCCGTTAATAAATTCTAATTCTGCGCCTAACTAGCTATATGCCCTCAGGCAATTTACTTTGGGCTTCTGAGCTACAGGTTTCTCATCAGGAAAAGGAGGATTGGATAAAAAATCCTATCTTTCTCCTAAGGTTGTGGGTACAATTAAATGAGATAATGTAAGTCGAGTTTCTGACACATGGGGGGACTCAGGAAGATGCACCTCCTCATTCTATTCCACCCTCTTCTTCACATATTGGTATTTTCTCTATGTAAAGGTCACTGTGTCCTCCTAGGGTTTTCTTGACCTTTTTCCTCCAGGACACGAAATAATTCCTATTCCTTAATTTTTTCTAAGCGATCTTGTTTTCCGATCATGTACTTTTTGCAGCTTCATTCCATCATGTTAAAAACAAGACCCAACACGGTTTGCATAAGGCAGTAACAAATCGCTTTCCCATCTCCCTTTCCACTTACCAGCTCCCCCCAAAATAACCCTCCCTCCTGACAACAACAAAAACCCGAGTGAGAGAGAAACAACGCCCCCCAAATTATCAATTAAATTATCTTCCTTCAGTGGTCAAAGAAAGAATGTTGGTCAAGAGGGTAGCTTAAAAGTAAGAAAAAACAGAGGCTTTTCCTGACCAACTTCCTATTCTCCATCATTCATCAGCAGCCGCCGTTGGAGTCTCTTCTCCACAAGGGCAAGGTGCTGTGGGGCCATTTAACACCTGGCCCAGTTCCTGTGAAAGCCGGGCCGATATCTAACACCTTGGATCACAGAAACGTTTATGGTGAATGTGATACAATGAACTGGATGAATGGAATATTTCCTCCCCAGTTATATTTAGTGGAAATGCTTTTGCTGACTTGATTATAAGGAATTCTTGCTGCTTGCAACCAAAGAATTAGGGGGCTGAAATCCCACAGCTGGAGGAGAGCTGAATGAAGCACCCACTTGTGACTTAAAGCTTAAAGAATATGAATTCTGTGTTCAGAAAACTTCCCTGCACTCTCCTGTTAGTACACCCACTGATTTAGAAAATGCCAGGGGCCCTGGAAGTGTGATGTTTCTGATGGATCTCTCCCTCTTTTTTTTTTTTTTAATTTGCTCAGGGCTCCAGACAGTTGGTGCTTAAGTGTCTACAATTTAAAGTTTTACATATCTTCCTTGGGCTGTCATATGTCTACCTATCCGGTCCAGAACATCTCCCTAAATAATCTCTGAGTGGAGAGTGACGATCCTCTCCTAGGAATGAACGTGCGCGGAGCGGTGGAAATTCCGTGGCTCACATTTCCTTCCCCGCAGGTCAGATGGTGCGGCCGGCGGGCCTGAGCGATACGCACAGCTGTCCCCACGAGAGGCACGGGGTACAGGTGCTTGGTCTCTCGCCACCAAGTCGCAGGGAAACTCTGCCGCACTGACGTGTGAGTCCCAGGCATCTTAACCTCGGATGCTCGGACCCTGTGGGCAAAAATGTCTGAACCACGCACAGGGCTATTGTCACGATTAAACCCCCAGTGTCCCTCTGCGGCCGGCCCTCCATTCACGCCAACGAGGTGCCACGAATTTGCTAGTCGCTGCCTAAGCCTCCGCTCGCTACATCTTTACTAACATTCCGCGCAATCTGGACGGGTTCGGCGGCGGCGGCGGGCGGTGAGCCTGTCCCGCGCTGGCGGGGGGCGTCCCTGTCCCCACGCGGGCGGCGGTGACCGCAGCCCTTCGGCCCGCTGTGGGTGCGCCCCCCGCGCGCTCCTGGAGCGCCGCTGCCTCTGTCCCCGGGCCGGGCGCGCCGCGATCTTCCTGCAGGTCGGGCTCGGCGCGCTCCTGGCGGTGGCCGCGCTGCCCGAGCGCCCTCCAGCCCCGCCTCGCGTCCCCGGGAACCGGCGCCCGGGCAGCCCCGCCCGGATCCGGCCGCGAGACGCGGTCGCCGCCGGCCTGGCCACGCGGGGCCTCCGCCCGGGCGCCGAGCAGCAGCTGCCTCGTCCGGCCTTGTGGCGGATCGTGCTGCCGCGCGACACGGGGCACCCAAAAGGCGCCGTCTCCCCGGCTGGCCCCGCGACTTCCCTGCGGTTCAGCCGCCCACCTGGGAGAAATCCACGTTTGATGGGCTATTTTATCAGTCTCAGCGTTTCCCCCAGCTGTTTAGCCACCTCAATTTTTAATTATTCTACATTCCCTTGTGATTCGTCTCTCTCCTCTTTAGGATTGCGGTTGGTTCAAAGTTTAGACTTGAATGGGGGTGGGGGGAGGAATGGGTGACTGGATGCTCAATGGGTTTTTAATTTATGGACAAAAATCGTTTCACTGCTTGACCCACAGGCTCTTAATTTTCCTCTCTGAACCTCAACTACTTCATCTAAAAAATAAAATTTAAAGCAATTGTATGTCATCTGCCTTAAAGTAGAGAGTTGGTCTGATGACCTCATGAAGCATTTTCAGGGCTAGGATCTCTATGATTTAGTGATCTGGAGATTTGAAATTAAAATAAGAAATATATCATTTCTTTAAAGCAATCAGTGACGAGCATTCTCCGTGAACGAAGCATCAGGAGCAGGGGTGTTTTTTCTCCCCGGGTCACCGGTTGGCGCAGGGTGAGGGTCTCCACGCTCTGAATGTCAGTGTCACAAACACGTCATCAGGAAGTCAGATATGTGGATTAGCTGGCCTTTTAGGATTCTTTGAGCCATTGATTCTCTCCACTAATATTGATAATGCAAAGTTAATTATATATTTTGAGTTTCTCCTCCTTGCCTTGTGTTTTCAATCCTGGAGAGAGAGAGATGGAGAGAGAGGGAAAGACAGAGAGAGACAGAGAAGCAACTAGTTCTCTTTGAAATACAAAAAAAAATCAATCCCATTGATCGACGTAGAAAAATAAAGACCTAAATCCCTTCCATTACCCTCCACTGTGAGTAAAATTGGAGTGTTCTGAAAAATGCCATTTCAAATCACAAGGAAGCAGACCCAATCTCTCTCTCTCTGTGTCTCTCTCTCTCTCTTTTCTTTTAGGGAGACGCAGGGGCATCTTAGGGACGTGCCTTTATGTCTTTTTGATCCAGGAGTTTTAAGAGGCCACATCTTAAGGCCAGCTGAGTTGGCTGAATGCTGACTTTAGGTGTGCCCAATACAAGGAGGGTAGCGCAGGCTTCAGAAAGAATCCGGAGTATTTTTACGAGGTGAATTACCTGTGTTTACCTTAGTGAATCATTTCATAGATGTTGTTGTTTTGACCCACCTTTTCTCTGGCATACAGGAGCCGACCTTCTACAAGGGGGAGAAAAAGAAGGAAGATGTGTGAGCTCCCCCTGGTGCTCTCCTGCATTCAGGCCGACTGAAAGGAATTGCAAGGAAACAGGTCTACGCAAGCATAAGGAAAAATAAATTATCTGGATTATTTCCTTTTAAAAGGCCCACTTCCATGCTGAAGGGCAGAAGGTTTCTGATCAAGGTCTTGAGGCTGTGGGCCTGGATTCTGTATGTCACCTTGTGAGTGTAGACCTGGCTTTGTTAGCTCATGTCATTTCTGTCAAGAGTTGGAGGAGGAATCCTTGCCTTGTCAGAGAACATGTTTACAAAGCAAAATCTGAAGTGGGGATTTGGCAGCTGCCGTGGGGATGGGATTACTCTGGGAATCAAATTGGATTACTTTTTGTCCTGAGTTCTCTCTGTTAGTCTCCAGTTATTCCTTTGACTGAATGATTTTCACACACTTGTCTTTGTGCTTGTAGATATCACAAGTCTCTAGTATGAACCAACTTGACCAGTGGGGCTTTGAATTCTAGACCGAGTCTCCTATCGCAATAACAGCCTACATTCTTATACGGCCTTTTTAACACTTGAGGACACAGACCTCTGTGGGCTCTGGCCACTTGTAAAGGCTATGGGGGAAATTCCATGTAGTCTATGGATAAATAAGTTACAGTGTCCTTCAGCAATTTATCAACATGTATTTAGTTAGTCCTGCTCTCGGTCCACAGGGTGAGGAGTGTATAAAAGATGTATGAAACGTAATCCCTGCCGGGACCTGGTCAAATCAGCTAAGAGACAAACTCAGTGTTCATTGTAATAGATGAGTCAATATTATCATGTTTCTTTCCCCTCGTGAGTAAATGCAGAGCTTTTGTTTCATTAGTTTTCTGCATGTGATTTTGGTTGAAGGGGAATCTTGTGAAGCCAAAATGGGTCTGAAGATCCCAGCTTTTCTGACGGTTCCTGGTGGACTCCTTCTTTCTGAATTTAGTCACAAAGCACTGAAGCCCACTGAGAAGACCATAGCAAGTTGTAATTAACCTCGTTCATGAGCTCAAATTCATTCTGCACTCCGGTTTTTATTCCCCTAACGTATCATGCTCGTCCTCGCTCTCTCTCTTTGCTGAGCCATTCCGCTAGTCCACTCTACTCTCTTCTCTTCCACCCCAGCTGTCCAGCGTCTACGGTTCCTTATGTCTAGGGTGAGGCTCACCTGCCTCCTGATGGTTCTCATCGGCACAGATTGCTCCCTTTTCTACCTCTTTTTGCACTTATTGTTTGCACCCCACAACGAGCTCTTCTTACGGAGAGCCCCACACTCTGATTTACAAAACCCATGCGTGTGTGTGTCCCTCTGGATCTGAAGAAGCTCTATGGAGAGGGGGCAATGGCTTTGTTTCTTCTCTATCTTCTCGCTGCCAGTGTGTGTCCATATCTTTAAATAGTGCTCTGTTAAATGAGTAAACGGCAATAATAATCCTGAGGGATTTTTTCAATCTCAAAATGTTTTAAGTCCCATGTCTCTTAAATGAAAAACTGTCAAATTAAGGAGCCATTTCCAGGATTTTAATTTATGTATTAGTTGTGCTTTGCCTCCCCTCCAAAAGGATTTAAGGTGGGCTTAAAATATTAAGAAAACTAGACAAGATCATTTGTGTTGCCCCTGCAAGCTCTAAAGTGATATGGTTCTAGATCCCACTTTCAACAATGGAGAGTTTTTTAAAAAGATAAAAGGCATGCTTCATAATATCTCTTATTATCATGTTAAGAAAAAAATCACAGATAAAAAATTTCAGAAATATTTTCGCGTCTTCTTTGCATATCACACACACACACACATACATACACACTCACACTAGAACTGTACTGGCAGTGAACATGGGTTGTTTAAAGTATAGCTATTCAACTGTCATATAAAGTGAAATCTATATTTTCTCTCCCTATATGACTATATATTTAACATCTCTATGCATATGTGTGTGCATACATATGTATATGTTATATACACACACTCCACATTATTATTTCAAAGGGGATTTTGCTCCTTCTGGCTACCAGCAATAACTAGTCAATATTTACACTCTTGAATATCGATGATATCGTGCATACACAGGAAAGCTGTGGAAAACATCTCCATTTTCAAACAGAGTTTTAATTATTTGCAAAGACTTCAATTGTTCACTATCTGATGTCATGGATTGGTCTTCACAGTGTGAAGTGTAAGTGTCCAGAACCCCCCACAGTATTATAAATAGGCTTCTAAAGCCGGGTTGATTGATGTTTGGCATAAAGCGCTATTCCTCTGAGCATATATATTCCTTCTGTTCACCATTTTCATAGAAAAATACCAGGGCTGATTTTTTATTCTAATCTCCAATTTATGCAAGGTTTAAACTACTAAATACTTAAAGCCTTTTTCAGATCTTTTCCCCCTTTTCTGGTAGGGAGGTAACTAAATCTTTTGCTTCAACACAAATAAGAATTGGAGATTTAGCACATTCCTGTGGGGGAGAGAAAGAGTTTATTAATTAAATTGAGAATCAAATAATATGCTTCTTTGACACTAATGTTCCATCCTTCTCCACGCCAAGTATCCTGTGGGACAACTTTAAAGCCTTTATCAGGGTCTAGATTACTGCCTTTATGGTTCCTTAGAAGAAGGAATTTAATGAATGGCATTCTGAGTTGGAGAGAATTTGAGATGTTTTAAGATTTAAGCTGCAACCGTGAACAAGTTTTTTCAAAGTATGTCCCAGGGTTTGTAATATAAAACATCAAAAAAATAAGCACAATAATGTACATTTTCGTGAGTTTTAATAAATTGTTAATACTGATGAAATGTAAATTTTTCCTTCACGGCCCTTATCTGCATTTGACAGAGTCCTACAGAAAACTTTAAGTACCCGTTTAAAGCAATTTACAAGATATTGTAGAGATTCCCAGCAATAAAGAATGATTAGTGATCTTCTTAAAAATTTTTATATTGACAATATTAAACCAAGTGCCTTATCCGGATTGAGCTGGTTTTGGCTAGTGTCTGCACTGGTGCCTTTATCAAGCATATGCATTCACTTTATAGGCTCTATGTTAGAAATAAATTCTACCTGAATACAAGTCTGAGACTACCATTACCTGATGGAGAGCAAAATAGTTACCATTTACATGCCAGACGCTGCACTGGGCACATTCCGTGTGTTATTGTGCTGGGTTTTTGTAGCTACTAGATGGAGGAAGAGACATTGCTGCCACTCTTTCAAGGAGGAGAAGTTTGAGACATGCAGAGTTAAAGCGATTTTCCCAAAGTTTCCTGCTGTCTTAATCAGTTTGGTCTGCTATAAAAAAATATCATAGACCGAGTGGCTTATAAACAAGAGAAATTTATATCTCACAGTTCTGGAGGCCGAGAAGTTCAAGATCAAGGTGCCAGTAGATTCAGTGTCTGGTGAGATCCCACTTTCTGGTTCATAGACAGCACTTCTGACTGTAACCTCATGTGGTGTAGTGGGCAAGGGAACTTTCTCAGCCACTTTTATTTTTAATTTGTTTTTTTCCTGTGGAAGATTTGCCCTGAGCTAACATCCGTTGCCAATCCTCCTCTTTTTTGTTTTGCTTGAGGAAGATTAGCCCTGAGTTAACTTCTGCTCCTGTCTTCCTCTACTTTGTATGTGAGATACCTCCACAGGATGGCTGATGAGCACAGTAGGTCCACAATCGGGATCTGAACCCATGAAACTGGTCCGCCGAAGTGGAGCCCAAAGAACTTTAACCACTCGGCCACAGGGGCAGCCCCATCTCAGCCACTTTTATAAGGGCTCTAATCCCATTCCTGAGGGCTCCACCTTCATGACCTAATTACCTTTCAAAGGCCCCACTCCCTAATACCCACTAGGTTATTAGGTTAGATTTCAATATATGAATTTGGGGCAACAAAAACATTCAGGCCAATGCACCTGCCTAGTAACCAGAGAAGGTAGGGACTGAACTATGGTAGTCCAACTCTGCTATCCACCAACTGTAAAGGGGCAAACAGTAAATATTTTAGGCTTTGTGGGCCATTCAGTCTCTGTCACAACTACTCAACTCTGCTGTGTAGTGACAAAGTAGTCATAGCTAATATGTCAATGAATTCTGTGGCTGTTCCAATAAAGCTTTATTTAATAAAACACAGGTGGTGGGCTGGATTTGCCCTATAGGTGGTGGGCTATACGTGGCGGGCTATAACTTGCTGGCCCCTGAGCTATCCGATTCTGCCTGCCTCCTCAGTGCAAAGAAAATCCGCTAAGTGCACGTGACCTTGGAACAGGCAGGTCTCCATACCGGATCAGTCTTCTGAGTAGGAAGGACCAGTGTGAACTGAAA
Organism: Equus quagga; assembly: GCF_021613505.1. Taxonomy (NCBI): domain Eukaryota; kingdom Metazoa; phylum Chordata; class Mammalia; order Perissodactyla; family Equidae; genus Equus; species Equus quagga. The sequence goes on along the minus strand of NC_060275.1, from coordinate 20,677,897 downwards.
CTACCTCCCATGTTGGCATTTGACCCCAAACATCATTTTTGGAGACTCCAGAAGGCTCCACTTAGATTATAATGTACTTGTAGGAGTGGGGCCTTGAATTAACTCATGATGTCACATTATTGCATCGCGGCTTAGAAGTACTATAGTGAAGTTGGAATCCACGGCTGCCTGAATTTCTAAGTGTCCTGAAGGTCCCTTAATCTCACCTACAAAAGAACCCCATTTCATTCTCTAAGGATTGTTGGAGCCCCAAGTTACTCTTACTGCAGAACCTGTTTTGTTTAATTGGACTTTAAACCCTGTGTCAGGCTGGCCTGCTCTGGTGGCTGGTGACTCACTGATTTTCTAGTCCACTTAGCCCTGAAGATATGCCTTATACTTTTAAGTCTTTAAACCCAGTAGTCCAAGGACTCGATCCTACCCACCTATTGGCCTGCTTCTCTGGTGCCAGCTACATTTCTGGAATTCTGTTTTCACTTCTTCCTACATCCTCCATTACTATAGTTCATCCATGACCATGTGTTAGAAGGTAGATACTGTCTCTCCCTGCTAATGCCAGATCCATTGTCCTCCCCATCCGATGCTGTATTCTACAGGACAGATTGAACTCATAGCCACTAAAGCTTATTGGTGGCTGCGTGGCTGCCTCAGTGGACAGATGAAGGTCTTGTCCTGGATCCTTTTCAGCTGACTCTGTCTAATGGCAGGTTGTTGGCTGATGCTTGGCCATGGGGCAGGGGTGGCTACTCCCCTACTCTACAGCTTTGCCAAAAGTGAGACGTTTCCTTTCTTTCACATTCAAAAACTAAGTAAACTGACCATAGAGAATAGTTATTATGAGAAAGTTACAGAAGGAATGGCCTTACATTTCTCTGAAATAGTGAGACAATGGGGAAACAGTCTTGGCCTGATGGGCAAAATCACAGATGCAATTGAGTAAAAGAAAAACTAGCATGATAGTTGATAATTAAGAAGAGCTAAGATTAAACTTCAGATGTCATACAATGAACAATGTTCTCTCTCCTCTTTCCACTCAAACGTCTATTTTAAAACTCCATTCTTATCATAAATCTCAGCAATGATTTTTGTATTAAAGAACTAAGTGGAATTTTTAACTAGGAGGAGAATTCTCTGGTGTTGGATTTAATCCTTGAAATCAATCAACAAGTCTTTTAAAGTCCTTTAAATCATCACCAGATGAAAGGACTCTTTGGGTTCAAAGCCAAAGAAGTAATCCCTTGTCTTGTGTGTGACCAAAAAGAATGATTGTAAGCAGTGATCCCTGCTCTTAAGTAGATTATAGTGTCATTGCAGAGATAAAATTAAGACATAAGAGACAAGCAGAACAACTAAACAGTATGGCATTCGTAGTCTACAAGTTTAGAGTGGAGAAGGATGATTGAGTGCTGGAGTAAGTGCTGTGCAGAGGTGGTTGGGTTCAAGGTCATTGCTATCAGGGAGCCATTGATGGTTTTATATGAGGGAATGACTTGAATGTAGGTTCCTTGAGGTTAGAGGTGTCTTAATGTCTTTAGTAGCTCAAGGATAGGGCACACAGTAGGTGCTGAAGAAAAGTTTATTTAGTGTGAAATTGGAATTTCAGTGGTGCAGGCTACGTGTTGGAGAGACTGGAATCAGGAAAAAGAAATGGTAATCTCTTTGATGACCAGAAATATGCTTGATTGTTTTTACCATCCAGGACCTATAACAGCTACCAGTACTCAGTAAGCTCTCAAGAAGTATTCAGTAAATTCAACAAATTAGTCCCGGACATCAATCAGCAAGTTTTTCAAAATAGTTTAAGACTCCAAAAAATGTGGACTCTGAGTTTAATGCAAAGAAATAGCTCCCCTTTCTTGAATGAGACCAAGAAGTGACTGTAAGCTCAACTTTTGAGAGAACGAACATGGTGGGAAAACTCCGGTGTGGGAGTCAGACAGATCACAGGAAGTAACTTGGCCACACCAGTTGTTTGCACATTGTTAGCTGGGACACCTTTGGTAATGTTGTTCTTCTGTGCCTCAGTACTGTCCCTTGAAAAATAGAGATAAAGGGGGCTGGCCCCATGGCCGAGTGGTTAAGTTTGCACACTCCGCTGCGGCAGCCCAGGGTTTCGCTGGTTCGGATCCTGGGCGCGGACATGGCACCGCTCATCAGGCCACGTTGAGGTGGCGTCCCACATAGCACAACTAGAAGGACCCACAACTAGAAGGACCCACAACTAGAAAATACGACTATGTACTGAGGGGTTTCGGGGAGAAAGAAAAAAGAAGATTGGCAACAGATGTTAGCTCAGGTGCCAATCTTTAAAAAAAAAGATCCATGCATAAAAAAAAAAGAAAGAAAAATAGGAATAATGATGTCTAGCCAGATGGATTGTGGTAAAGATTAGCATTTATAAAACATTACCACAGACTCTGGTTCAGGGCAGACCATTCATTGATGCTCTTTCATTTTCCTTTCTCCTCCTACAGAACTGAATTGAATGAGAGCCCAGACTCTGGTGAAGCCAGGATGTCTTGGCTTGTCCTGAAGGTCATGAGCTACAAGACTGGAGCACCATTTGGGTAATAATGACCAGTGCTGTGGATGCCATCAGTGCGCAGGTCAGAACAATAGTCCTGAGTGTGAGGGGACTCTGCTGGGGAGTGCAGATGGAAAACCTTTGAGCACTGAGCTAGCCTTGCAGAATATCCACTGTTACAGCTCAAGAGACAAAAGAAAAGAAGATGATAGTAAAAAAAAAAAAAATCATCAAATTACATGCAATGGAAGGCAAAAGAGATTAGAGTTTTTGGTCAATAATAATATGTAAGTGCTTTAGATTTTGGGGAAGTTCTTTTGTTTTATGTACACTAATGTGTTGAGTAAAAACGGGTCTTAATGAAAGCTTTAACTGAGCCAGCTGTGTTGAACAGAGGAGTGGTCTGTTTAATTAAGGAGAAAAGTGTTGGGTGTGATTTTATTTCTGCAACGGTAGAAGCAAGTTTACCAAAGAATTGAAAGCTGATGCCTCTGTACTATAAGCAGAAGTTTCTAGAACTTGGGTATTTTCAGTAGGAGCTCCCACTCAATGGCTGTCAGCTATTCTCATAGGCAACAGTAGATGGAACAATTGACTGAAGTCTAGGTAGAGGCTGCTGCCCCATCGCGCCCACCTTTTCACTTCTGGCTTCTCCCTTTGCTCTCTGTCCCAGCCCTAGCCCTTGGTGCTTAGTTGTATTGAGAAAGTTTTTGTTGCAGTAACTCCTGAGGCCCTTGGGGCACTGTGTGTTGGTTCACTCTTGGCTGGTGTGGCCTCATCCTGGGAAGAGCCGTGCAGGCTCCTCCTAGCCCAGGTGCCACAGTGCAGCTTTATGGGCCACTGCCCACACAGGATCCATCTATTACTCATCACTGTGATCACCCCTGTCTTAAAAATGAACCCACTGAATGAGCCAAGGCTTCATGGAACAGCAGATAATAGAGCTGGGATTACAATGCAGGGCTTCAGGCTTCAGGAGTTTTTTCTGCAGACCAGTGATTATCAGACAGTGGAGGCAACTTCTCCATCTTTTCTGCCCCCACCAGGATGGCATATCATAATCTAGCGGAAGAGAGTATAGCTTTCAAAAACACATTCGAATCATTCTAAGTATCTGTTGTGTTCACAACTAAACCACCAAAGGTAAACTCTGTTCAGAATCTTCTGGTTAGTAGGTAAGCAAATGTTGTAGGTGGTACTAGTGACCATGTGACACAGTGACCGGAGCTTCAGAGACACAAAGGAAAGTGAGGACTCAGAAATGTCCCCTGGCTTTGCCAAGTAGAGAGCAAATGGTGACTTTTGAAAGCCTAGTTTCAGTTCTGCAGTGAAACTGGAAGCCAGGTTGCAAGGATTAATAAAAAGATGGATAAGGAGAAAGTGTTGGCTAAGAATGAAACATAGAAGTAAAAGTATGGAAAGAAGTCGAAGTAGAACCTTTGGTAAGATTAAGGCTCTGTCTTCCTGGCAGGCTGGATCAGAGGCCCAGCCTCCGTGTCCCTTAGCCCCATTTCCTCTCTCTCATTTAATGCGATATGTTACTCAGCAGTTTATATTAAGAACGTAGAGGAATTATATTTTAATATATTAACATATTTAATACATTAGTAGATGTTTTTCTGTCCCTGAAATAAGTACATTTCTTTACTTGTATCTTGAGGACACCCCCATGCTCACTGCAACCCTTCCTCCTCCCCACCCCCACCCCCCCAGGACTAGACAGCTAGACAGTGAATCACTCAAAACAAAAGCTGAACATATTTGAAAATCCTCTGGTCTTAGTGTAAGTCAGAGACATTTGGATGCATACTTGTTGAGCAAGTTTTTCTGCCTTTAGAGACTAATCTAGTTCAGAGATTAGATTATAGATCCCTAAGGGCAGGGTGGAGGGCGGGGGAGAAGATCCCACAAGAAGGGAGAGCAGAAGATGAAGAAACCACGGATCTCCTCCAGAGGAGGCACTCTCTGTCCTCACTCCAGGGAAGTCCACAGAAGTCCACTTAGCACCCAGCTGTCCTTCTCATTGCCAGCTGGTGAGGGCCATCTTTGGGCAGCACTCAATAGGTCTCTCTAGAGCTAGGTGACCTGTTGCCCACGACCCTCCCCAAGCCTCATCTAATTTACAATAACCCTGGGTGATGGGGCCCAAGGTGGTGATAACAGGAAAAGGAAGCCCCTCCTTCCTTCCAAGGCGGCATGAGCTAGAACTAGATTGAAATCTTACATGGGAAAAGGAAAGTATGGACTACACTGTCCTGTTACGTCTGTGTGTACGAGTTGCCTTCCCCACTGTTCTGGGATATCCTTGAGGGCAAGGGTCATCCCTTTTTCACCTTTGCATACTCAACACCTAGGATAGTACTTGGCACAGAGGTTAATTAATGTTTTTTGAATGAATAACTGAGTGTATGGATGATTGATGAATAAATAACAGTGAAAATTTTTAGAAGTAGAAGTCAGAAGAAGCCAAAGAGAGAGAGGAGAGACTAGAGATGTTTGAAGAGGAAAGGATGGTTATTTGAACCAAGCTGAGAGGTGACTGGGGAAGGAAAGACTGAGGGTAGATTCAAGTTCTTTTGAAACCTGGAAAGAGAGATGATAGATGGTGAGTTTCTGATATGTTGGGGTGAAAAAAAAAAACAAAAGAAAAAAACCCATGTCCTTTAATAGCCATGGCTAACACTAAATTTATCTTCCTCGTAATTCCATTTCTGATCATAATACATGTCCAGTAGAGTTGACAGGTAAGAAATCATCAAGATGGTCTAAAAATCTATAAAAGGTAAAGCCACGGGGTGATACTTTAAGACTTTCAGTGTTCATATACAGAGAAGCATGTCATTGTCATCATATTATTCTCTTTATGATCTGAAAACAGAATTCTGCCTTAAGGGAATTTTCTGTTTGAAGTGCCAGATATAACTGTGTGTTCTTATACCTTCAAGTGGCTTTCACATTTATTTGTTTACTAATTTTTCACTCTGGTTCATTTATTCACTCATTTAGAGGCAGGAACTATGCCCATGTTACGTGGAGACGCTATGTGGCGACGCTACGTGGATGCTGAAGATCCAAAGAGGAACAAACACGACATGGCTCCAGAACCCCAGACTCTAGCAAGAATTGGAGCTCTGCTTGGTTCTTCCCAGTCTCTCTCCTAGGAGCTTGATCTCACCTCCTCCTCAGCAAACACAGCTAGGCCCTATGTTCTTAATTTCGTCTACCCCAATACCACTTTGTTCCAACTGTTGTCCAATCTAAGTCTGATCTTGTCGTGACCTTTGCACCCTGGCCTTGGACTCCCTGACTACCATTCTTTAGGGATGTTCTCGGCATTTGGGTCAGGTCTTCTCCTCCCTCCTCATTTTCAGCTCTTCCTTCCTTCATGCAGGGCCTTGTTTTGAGGTCTGGTGACTTGTCTCAGGCCAAAGTCTGTCTAAGACAGCGCCTTCCTCCTAGCTCTACCAGAGCCCCTGCATTGTCATGATCCCTGTGAATACCTCTTTTGGCAGAAAACTTCCTTTGGATGCCCTTCGGAAGGGAGGAACAAGTTCTTGCTCCTGTCAGAGCTGGCCCAGGTACCGAGAAGCCTGGACCTACAGTGGGGCCATTAGCAGATTTCCCCATGAGGACTAGAGGAAGACTAGTGACATAAGTGACATATGACCCATTCATTAACTCCACCACACAGAAGCCAAACTTGAAGGGAAAGTGTAAAACTGTTCATTAAATGCTTTGATAAAATATATAAAATGTCAACGGAAGGGATAGAAATGGAAATCAATATTTCCTAATCCCTTATTTTAATCCCCAGATCAGGTTAACAAATTTTGACACAGACTTTTTGGTGTGAGAGGATATTTCATTTGGAAAATGACAGGGTTTAAGAAAAATGTTCTTTACCTAATATCACAGCTTAATTTAAATAAACTTCAAGATTCCTTTTGTTGTTAAACTGATTTGTCAATTTGTCTCACAATGTTGCATTTCTCTGTGCAAGAATAACTGTTTAAAATATCTAAAGATACCATGAAAAAAGAAAAAAAAACCTTCAAACCTTCAAACTGTTATATTTTGTAGTCAAGTGAGCTATTTTGAAATTAGAATTCTACAATCTTAATTTTCAGCCTTCAAGTCTGTTAAAAAATATATCTATATTTTAAAGCAGGCAAAAATAACTTCTTTGTTGTAAACAGAATATCATTGAACATTCACATTTTTGAGCTGATGAAAAAAAGAATTGTGAATCAGTTTGTTAAACGTCAACATCAGCTCAAACAAATTCAAGTTGACTTTTCAATGGGTTTCTGATAGCTGGCGTAGCAGAAATCACTAGATCCAGAGAGCTAATGGGCAGGAGCAGGCATAGATATCTTCCCGCTTTGGGATAAATGGCATCTTGCTGCTAAAACAGACTTCACAGTTAGCCGACAATCATTAGGTTGGTGACTTTCCTGATACCCAAGAGATGCTTGCACTAGGAATAAATTTCTATGTTGAAGCATTTGACAAGCCTTAGTTCCTGATGTCTCACACTCAAGCCTTACTTTATAGTCACATCTGTTAGTTTAAAGCATTTTTAGTTTATTGAAGAAGGCTTCACAAAGAAAAAACAGATGATGAAAATCTCATCTGTCAAAACTGTTATTAAAACCAGTAACAGTGTGAAATTTTGTTTAAATTGAAAGCATCATTTATTTTTATCAAACATTTTATAAACAATCACATTTGAGAAAGATTTGGGGGACCTGGAGAGCCCTCAACAAAATGCAGCTCATTATGTCGCTTCGTTGAATGTGTGGCTCAGAGATAGGCTGGGACTGCTTTCCTTTATCTCTGGGAGAGACCAGAGGGGTGGAGAAATTACCAGAAGCAAGGCTCACTCACCTCCGAGGGGCAAGAAGGAAAAGGAAAAGGGAGCAGGCCTACAACCGAGGCAGAAGACCAATGCTGTGGTGGCAGACAGTGGGGACACCTTATTTGCCCTTTTCTGATGGATTAAGGTGGAGGGACATGGCCTGTACCTTGAAGTCCCTGAGAGGGTTTAGGAAAAAGAAAGGGAAGGAAAGAAAGGATATTTGTGGAAAGAATGAGCAGGGCCTCCTTTCTTTTCCTCAGTGCAGACAGTAAATTTCATGCTCAGATCTGCTACTGATATCAAAGGGTGTTTCACAGCCAAAGGAGTGAAAGAGAGGCTTAAGAAGGAAGCAAGATGAACATCAAGTCCGTTTAGTTGAGTCTTCATTCAACCCAGATGTCTGGCAATGTGGAGACAAAACATCCGATGCTTTACTATTGTGTAGACTCAACCTTAGAATACACAAAAGATCCAGTTTCACATTCTTAACGGTGTCTCATGCTTCTTTGGCTGTTTGATATTAGGAGCTTTGAAAGAGAAAACGTGTCTTCAGCAAAGGAGAACCATGTAAATGTGAATGACTTGTTCAAGTAGTGACCTTTTTTCCCTTTCTCCAGGCGATACTGTACTTAATTTTGTCACACTTTGAGATCTCCCCCTGGGGGCTGGGGCAGGGAACGGGTACGCACAGAGTGTTGGGGGCATCCCGGGATCCTCAGCTTCCCATTCACTCTCTTTCCTAAAGCTGACTCTTCTAAGAATGTGTCTAGTTCCCCTTTCACATCTCCCCTTTCTCAATCCCTCCCTTCTGCCATTTTTAAAAGAAAACCTTATCTCTTACTCATCCTGCATCTCACAAGAGAATGCTGCTCGGGAACACCCCCCAGCAGGGCAAACAGGGGGACCCTTTGAAGTTCACTAAAACTGCCTGTTTTCCACAATTTCAAAGAGAAGGTGAAAATTCCATGTTTACTTCCAAAATAGCAATATTACGTTTTCCAGAAGACGGATCATGTGTTATGTTAAGTTAGTGTTTATATTTCTTGACCATTTATTCAGAGTCACAGGAAAAAACATTTTTATTAACTTTCGCCAGATGATTATATACGGTAAATCTCTATTTTATTTTTAACATAAGCACAGACATCCTGCTTTACTAATCTCTTTTCTGCTCATTTATTTATTTTTGCCAGGTATTTCTTAGAGGAATCTCTTGTGGGTTCCAATCAAAAAAATTAACTTAACGACAGGAATTAATGAGTCTTTTGTAAGCTCTGAACTTCCTATGGCCCAATCCTTTACTTTTTTTCTGTTGATTTATTCTGAATCCCATATCATTGTAGCCATAAGTTATATTCATCCATGAAAATGTACACTAATTGGGAGAAAAAGCCCTATTCTCATTAAAAGATATATTTCCAATAAGAATTTATTTGTTATATTCAATAACTTTTTAATCAAAATGTATGATCTATTTATGTTGTTTGAGCAATTGTGGCCAGCCCTGTGGGCAAGTGGTTAAGTTCACGTGCTCTGTTTCATCGGCCCAGGGTTCACTGGTTCAGTTCCTGGGCACAGACCTACACACTGCTCATCAAGCCATGTTGTGGCAGCATCCCACATAGAAGAAGTAAAATGACCTACAACTAGGATATTCAACTCCGGATGGCACAATGCAACCAAGGAAAGTGAGCTTAGTTTACTGAAAGACAATTTTCCAAGTCGTGAGCAGGGTTGTGGGAAACCTAACTGGAGGTGAGAGGGGTAGGAACAGCCAAGTCCTGAAGGTGCACAGTGAGGGAACAGTCACCACTTCCTGGAGAAAGTGACCATCTCAGGAGAGAGCTGCCCTATAATAGCTGTGGCCTTGGGTGGAAGATGGAGTGAATCTGTGTTCTAGAAGGAAGGAAGCCAGGAGAATAAACGCTCTGACCTGAGTCTCTTCCTTTTGTCCAGTCTCCCACCCAGTGCTTCCCACTAGTAAACCCAACTTGTTAGAAGTGGTGACAGGCCTTAATCTTTCGTCATTAATTATACTGTTTTTGTAGATATCATTTATCACATCAAGGAAGTTCTTTTCTATCATAGTTTTTGAGAGATTTTTGTCAAGAATTTCTGTTGCATTTTGTGAAATACTTTACTGCATCTATTGAGATACTCATACATTTTTACTCATCCTATTAATTTGATTGATTTTTAAATGTTAAACTGACCTTACGTTCTTAAGATAAACTACACTTGGTCATGAAGTATTATCGTTTTTATGTAATGCTGATTCTATTTGCTAATATTTGGTTAGGAATGTTTGTGCCTATGTTCACGGGGGACTTTTTTTCCTTTAGTTTTCTTTCTGGTAATGTCTATATCTTGGTTTGTTGTCAGAGTAACGGTTGTCTCATAAAATGAGTTGGGAAGTATTTCCTCCTCCTCTATTTCCTGGGAGAGTTTGTGTGGGGTTTATTATTTCTTTATAAAATGCTTTCAAGAATTCACCATCATACTGTCTGGGATGGAGTTTTATTTTCTTTGAAGATTTTAAATTATGAATTCAATTTCTTAATTGATAGAGAAATTTTCAGATATTTTATTTTTTTCTTGAGGGAGCTTCAGTAATTTGTGTCTTTCAAGAATTTGTCTGTTTCATTTAGGTTGCCAAATTTATTGGCATAAAGTTAATATATTCTGTTATTATCCTTTTATTGTTCGTAATATCTGTAGTAATGCTTCTTTTTCCTTCCTGATATTGATAATTTGTGTCTTCTCTTTTTTTTCTGATAAATCTGGTTAGTAATTTATAATTTTTACTAATCTTTTCATATTCAAGCTTTTGGTTTCACTGATTTTTTCTATTATTTGTCAATTTTCTATTTTATTGATTTCTACTTAGCTTTATTATTGTCCTTCTACTTTATGTTTAATTTACTTTTTTAAAAGTCTTCTTCAGGTGGAAGCTTAGATCATTGATTTGAGGCTTTTTGTATTTTAATATAAGCGTTTAAATCTATAAATTTCCCCCAAGCACGGCTTTAGCTGCCGCCCATAAATTTTGACATGTATTTTCATTTTCTTTCAGTTGAAAATAATTTTTAATGTACTTTTTGAAATTTTCTTTGATCTATTGGTTATTTAGAAGTATGCTGTTTATCAAATTTTCAAAGATATGTTCAGATATCGTCCTAACTGATTTCTAATTTAATTACATTATGTTAGAGAACATGCTTGTATGATTTCAATCCTTTTATTCTATTGAGAGTTCGTTATGGTGTAGAATATGATCTTTGTGAATACTCCATGTGTGCTTGAAATAAATGTGTATTCTGCTGCTGTTGGGTGAGTGTTCTATAAATGTCAATTAAATCCAGTTGAGTGATGGTCTTACTCAAATCTTCTTATATCTTTCTTGATTTCCTGTCAAGTTACTCTATAAGTGTCAGAGAGAGACGTATTGAAGCCTCCAACTATAATTGTGGATTTATTTTTTATTTTAGTTCTTTCAGTTTTTGGTTCATGTATTTTCCAGTTTTATAAATCGGAACTATGTTAGTCAAAGTTCTCCAGAGAAACAGAATCAAGAGGAGATATATATATGTACAGGGGATTTATTATGAGGAATTGGCTCATGCAGTAATGGAGGCTGAGAAGTCCCATGACCTGCTGTCTGCAAGCTAGAAACCCAGGAAAACCAGTGGTGTAATTCAGCGTGAGTCCAAAGGCCTGAAAACCAGGGGACCTTAAGGTGTAAATCCCAGACTGAGGACTGGAGAAGATGAGATGAAATATTCCAGCTCAAGCAGTAAAAAATGGGAGAATTCCTCCTTCTTCTGCCTTTTGTTCTAGTCAGGCCTTCAATAGATTGAATGACGCCCAACCATGCTGGGGAGGGCAATCTTCTTTGCTGAGGCCACCAATCCAAATGCTAATCTCGTCCCAAAACACCCTTACAGACACACCCAGAAACAATGTTTAATCTGGACACCCCATGGCCAGTCAAGTTAACACGTAAAATTAACCATCACAGGAGCATACACATTAGGATTATGTCTTATTGATGAACTTTTGTCATTAATTAATATCTCTTTTTATCCATTGTGATGTCACTGTTCTAAAGTTTACTTTGCCTGATATTAAGATAGCTATTCCAGCTTTCTAATGATTAGCATTTGCATGGTATATTTTTCTATCTTGTTACTTTTAATTGTCTGTGTCTTTATACTTAAAGTGTGTTTCTTGTAGACAATATATAGTTAAGACTTGACCTTTCATTCATTTCAGCAATTTATGCCTTTTAATTGGAGAGTTTAGACCATTTATTTTTAATGTAATTATTGATATGGTCAAGTTAAAATCTACCATCTTGCTATTTGTTTCTATTTGTTCCATTTTTTAAAATCTTTTTTTACCCTCTTTACTTGTCTTGTTTTGCTTATTTTTTTAATGTTCCACTTTATTTCCATTACTAGCTTATTAGCTATACTCAGTGGTTGCTCTAGGGTTTACAATACAGGTCTTTCACTTGCCACAGTCTACTTCTAAATCATATTATCCTGCTTCATGTATAATGCAACAATCTTACAACAGTATACTTCCGTCCCTCACCCCTCATCCTTTGTGTTATTGTGGTTATCCATTTTATTGCTTTGTGTGTTATAAACATCACAGTGAGTTTTTGTTGTTTCTGCTTTAAACAGTCAACTGTCCTTTTAAAAACTTAAAGAAAAACCAGGAAAAAGTCCTTTGTATTTCCCCACAAATTTAGCTTTTTCACCATTCTTCATTCCTTTTAGCAAAGTCAGTTTCCATCAGGTATCATTCTCTTTCTGCCTGAAGAACAATCTTTGAATATTTTTGTAGTGCAGGTCTGCTGGTAAAAACATTCTCTCAGTTTCTATTTTTCTTAAAGTTTTTATTTCACCATTATTTCTAAAATATATTGTGCCACGTATAACATTCTAAGTTGACAGCTGTCTCTTTAGTCAGTAAACTGGTTTCTGCTCCGCAAACTTTCTGATAAGAAATCTGCTGACACTTTGTCTTTTGTTCCTTTTGCCATAATGTGGAACTTTTTCCTGTCATTGCCTTAAAGATGTTTCTCTTTTCACTGTTTTTCAGCAATTTGATTGTGCTGTGTCTTGGTTCCTTTACTCCTCCTCGCCCAGCCAGCTTGGAAGATTTTACACTTCTTGGAGCTCTCGGTATATAATTTTCACTAAATTTTTGCCATTTTTTCTTTATTTTTTTTCCTGACATCTCATTCTGTTTGCCTTCTGTGACTCCAATTACACTTATATTAGACAGATTGATATTTTCTCTTAGGTCAGTTAGTTTTTTTGTTTTTGCTTTTACTTCCTCTGCAATTCCTTTAGAATAGATTATATTGTTTTATCATCAAGTTCATTGATTATTTTTGTTCTACAGTGTCTAATCTTGTCAGTCTCATTCAGTGAATTATTTTAAATTTTGTACTTTTTATTTCTAGAAGTTATACTTGTACATTTTTTGTATCTTTCATTTCTTTTCTTGTTATGTACCTTTTTTTTCCTTTAAATTCTTGAGCATCTTATGCATATTTATAATAATTATTTTAATATCCCTGTCTGTTAATTCCATTGTCTCTGTCATTTCTAGGTCTGTTTCTACTGGCTATCTTTTCTTCTCATATGGCATCTTCATGTTTTTTTTACATATCATAATATTTAATTTGATGAAGGACATTGTGAATTTATACTTTTGGATGTTGGATTTTCTTGTATTCCTTTAAAGAATGTTAGATTTTGTTCTGACATTTAGCAAGCTTCTTGTGGATCAGGTGGATCATTTCAAGGTTTTTTTGAGCAGGTCTGGATTAGCCTAGAATCTAGGACAAATTTAGGCTCATTTCTAAGGCCTGGTCCTTCTTGAGTCTCTATTGAAGTATATATTCAATGATGTATTTCAACTATAACCAATTGGAAATGAAATTATTCCTGGCTCTGTGTGAGCTCTGGGAATTTTTTTTATCTTACAACTCCCTGGTAATTGTTTTTTCTCCAGAAATTCTTCTTGTGCAAACTTGTGCAGTTTTATCCTATACATACATAGATTGGTATTCAGCCAAAGATTCAAAAAGACCCCTATTCAAATTTCTGGAGCTCTTTCTCTTCTCTGATATCCTATCTTGTAAATTTTAGCTACATCTGCCGCTCTGAACTGTAATCTCTATCTCTTCAACTCAGCGATTCTATGAAACTCTGCTTGAATTTCCCCTCCCTGGGCTCGAGGTTCACAAATTACTTCAAGGCAGAATGCCAGTGCCATTGAAGGACTCACCTTATTTTTTCTCTTTTTTTGTCAGAGATTACAGTCCTGTGCTGCCAAATGTCTGATGTCTGAAGACAGTTGTTTCATATATTTTGTTGAGTTTTCTAGTTGTTTATGGCAGGAAGATAAATCTGGATCTTGTTACTCCCTTACTACTGGAAGTTAAAGTCGTTGTGTCATATTTGATTTCTCTCTCTCATTTCTTTTTTGCTTCCACATTCATGGTGTTTTTTATTCCCTCCCAAGTTCTATGCCTGCAACATGTCTCACCTATCACCTCCTTCTCATTGCCATGGCCTCATTTCAGTCCATAGCTACCTGTCTCCTGAATAATTACAAAAGTCTTTTACTTAGTCTTCCTACTTCTAGATTCCATCCCCCCATCCATCCACCACTCTATTTGCCAGAAGGATCTTCCTAAAACTCTTCTAATTGTCATTTAAAAGTCTCTTTAAAATCTTCAGTGGCTCCACCTTGGTGGCAGAGTAATTAAACACTTCTTTATATTGGTATTAAAGCAACTTCGTGCTTGTCTCTTTTGCTTTCATCTATCATCTTATCTAATCACTTCTCTTAATTACACAGGAGTCTAATTTGACTCCTCAACTGGGATAAGATTTAAAAACTCTTTGTATCATATCACTATTACCATTTGATATCGCATATCATATATCGTGTCACTAATTTGATATATTAAAGATGAATAATTCTATTCTCAGTTCATATTCAGTGCCTCTCTTTTCCTTACTTTTATTTATACCCATGCTTTTGTTTTTAGATGTATGTCTTTCTCACTAGATTGTTAGCTCTACACAAATAAGACTTTTATTAGCCTTTCAGTACAGTGTTTCATATACACAATTAGAGGTAATATAATATAATTATAAGAACTCTGTTTTCTGAGACACACATACACTTTGGTTTACTGAGCATGGGCCATCATATATTAATAATGTAATAAACAAATATTTATATATGTAATATATATATAATGTATGCTTTAGATAGCGTGTGCATCATGTGCAGTACGTGTGCATTATATACAAAAATTAAATGTAAAAAATACTGAGATTTTATTGAATATTATCTGCTTCATGTTAGAAAACAATATTGGAATCTTAGCTCTATTATGTATAGCCTAGATCGATTGCTAGATACTTTAGTTTTAGTGTCTCAAATTATGAGGATTCAATTACTTTCTCTAGAAAAATACTTGTTTCTCTCAACCTCATTATCAAAACACTTTCTGTAGTCTTTGACTAAAATCACCTTTTCTTCATTTTAATTATACAACTCCAAATCACTCTTCCTCATTAGTATTTGATAATTATAAGCAAAGAAGCAAATATAAGAACAAGAAATACATGAGCAATGCAGTTATGCATTTTCCCTTTCTTTCCGTTGATAGCACTGACTTCATTGAGACGAAGCGTATTTAATTTCAATTCACTGAATGACCACATTCGTAATTTGAGTTCATTTCCTTTTCAGGCTGATTTCTTTCAAACTTGATGCACTATACATACTTTTTATTTAAGCATACATGTCTACATTCCTTCAAACTTGTTTTTCTCTGGGGGAAGGAAATCAACATTCGTTTTGTGTTTCCCTTTAACAGGGCCTGTTCTTGACACTTGACACCTATTATCTCATTCAATTCTCTCCACAATCTTGAGAAGCCAGAATTATTATTTTCATTTTAAAGATGAAAAACTGATGGCTGAAAACCAATATGCCCAAGATTGTTTAATTAGGATATGGCAGAGCCAGAATTCAAACAAACTATCCATATTTTTTTATGCTATTACATTGTTTATTTTCAGGCAAAAATTTTACAAATAACTCACAGCAGGCTAGAAAGTTAATAATTTTCTAAAAATCATATCATTTATCTGTGGTCTGAGTGTGAGGCTCATGTGTTAAAGCACTCTTCAGAATCTGACACTTCAACGTGCTCCATGGTAGAATTTTGTGATGTCTCCGAATTTGCTATGAGCGTAGACTTCAAACGGAAGCATTCCGAAACCACACTGTGAAATCGTTTCTGTCTGTATGGACTCTCAGTGCTTCTTTTTTTTGAGACAGTGATAAATTGATCTTAAAATCCTATTGAGATTAAACTAGGTAGAAACCATCTGTGCATTTACCATCACCCACAAGTGTGTTAGGTTCTGGATGACAATAATGGAGAACGTGATCACATTCGTTTCCACTCCCAGCAATTTGGTTTTGTCTCACATGCCACAGGTTTCCCCAAAAGCCTTGCTTAATTGAGTTGTAACTTGCTCCTGTTGGAGTTATTAAAACGCCAAGCATTCCAATGAGACTCTGTAAATTGTGTATTATGATGATACTCATGGTTGTTGTTATCTTAGTGACAACACTGTTCCAAGTGTGAGGCAGTATATAGGGAGCGCTGGAATCAGCTCCAGAAGATATAAATTATAATCTCAAATTAGCTCTGTGAACCAGGTCAGGTCAGTTCGCCCGTCCCTACACTTGGCTTTCTCCTCCATAAAAGAAAGGGTTGAACAACAAAATCACCAGTGAGATTTTCTTTTTTAAATTGTTTTCGCCCCAAGGGAAAAAGTAATAAATGAATGCAATGAAAAAATATGTATAAATGATACAACGGGAAACACAACAAAAAATATTTCTCCATGTCAGTCTCCTGGCCCCTCATCAGATGCAACTGCTGTTACCATATTTTGTACCTGTTGACACACATTTTCTATGCCTGTACAACCAGGTGTGTAGGTATATGTGTGTGTGATATGCAGCTTTTATTTCCTTCTTAACTCAAATAGGAATACACTATACTCATTGTTCAGTTAAATTTTGTAAAATGGTATATACATCTTGGAGGTTTTCCATATCACCATATTTAGATCAATCTCATTATTTTTAACAGGTGTCTAATATATCTTTGTATGGATATGTCATAATTTATTTATCAGTTTTCTACTGATGAATGTTTAAGTTTGTCACAATGAACAGACTTGTATGTACGATAGTGCAAGTATATATGGGCAAAAAGATATATAGAATGGATTCCTAGAAATGAAATTATTGGTCCAAATTAATTTAAAAAATAATTTTAGAGTAAAGCACAACTGATTTTTTTAAAAAACATGATAACCTCTTTTGGGAAAAACTATATAAA
Organism: Equus quagga; assembly: GCF_021613505.1. Lineage (NCBI taxonomy): Eukaryota > Metazoa > Chordata > Mammalia > Perissodactyla > Equidae > Equus > Equus quagga. The sequence continues at coordinate 20,661,055 of NC_060275.1, read as the reverse complement.
TTTATAAAAATTCAAGCTATAAGTAAGAGTAAAAAGAAGAAAGCAAAAATTACTCTAATTCACAACGCTCTAGAAATCACTATTTTTTACATTATGTGAATACCATCGCAAACCTCTATTAATGCTTATGTAGAAAGAAAGCTATATGGATAACATTTCATTAAAAAAGACCTGATATATATGCTAATTTAAAAAGTATACTATTTTTAATTTTTATTTGTATCTAACAGAATAAAAAGAAACTGAGGTAAAACTGAAGGAATGCCTAAATTTTAGATAAATGTTACATTGACACAAGAGATATTAGTTTCTAAAAGTTCTCTCGCAAATTAAAAAGGAGGATTCCAAACACATCGAGGATGGAATCTACTCCTACACAATATTCCACCTTACCTTCCCAGAGGCACCCACCTCTAGAATTTGTTGATTTAAAGAAAAAATTTGTTAAGGTCTATAAACTTTACAGTCTAGTCTATAATAATCATTAGCTCAGTTTTTGCCATATTTCTATATTTTATGGATTTGGGACTCATATTTTTTAAAGCCATGGCTTTTCTATTTTTGAGTTCTTTATTTTGATTTATTTCTTGATTACTTTGATTTAATTGACGTTATTATTTTTTCAAGGAGTCAGATTACTATTTTTCTAGGTGCTTGAATGCTTGAGAACATGATTCAGCTGTTTTTATAGAAAAGTGACAAATTGGCTGAGTGTAATATTTTTGGGTCCCATTTTCCTTCAGAATTTTCTAGACGTTAGCATAGAAAGTTGCAGCGGAAAGTGTCTAATGCCTCCTTTCCTTCTCACCTTGAAAATGACTTGCTTTTGCTGTGTAGGTGCTTGAAGATTTATTTTTTCACATTAAAACTTAAAAATTTAATTTGTATAATTTTTCTCTGCTAGATTTTCTTGGAATATGGTATACATTTATGATCTGCACATTTACTTGTTTCTTCCAAGGAAACTTTTCTTATGTTGTATTTTACGTTAACTATTTTATGTTGAATCGGGCTTTTTTGTTCCTTCGTGTTTACTTTCTTCTCTCTAAACTGTTTCATCTGCAGTTTATCTGCAGTTTTTCCTACTCGCAATTTGATTTTCAGACATGTAGATTTTTCTCTTGCTGTTTTTTTAACATTTCTTTTAAATCTGTAATGTTATTGTTTGGTTCCCAATTTATTTCCCCGACTCTGTAAGCTTCCTTTATTTTTCATTTTGTATATTTTATTATCTTTTTTCCCCCAGCTCTTATTGAAATTAGTTCATGTCATAATTAGGTTCTCTTCTTCCTTTCATTGTGTTTTTTTTCCACATGGAGTTTTAAATGTCTTTTCTTAAATTTAAATGCCCCGTTCACTCTACTTCCTAGAGATGGCGTGAGCCTTGTTTGGTTACTGAAATTCCACAGGGGAGTGGAGGGTCCTCTGTTGTCATGATGTTATGTTCCTACCATTTTCCTGGACTGTTTACCCACCCTCTCAACATGCTTCTCTCTAAATGGGGGCATATTCATGAGATTTTTAGGAATCTTGTCTTCTTATGTTTCCCCCCAGCTCTTCTAGGTAGTAAAAGTATGGCGCTGAGTGATGACGAGCAGCAGCAGCAACGTCTTTTATTTGTTTCATTGGCCACAACATTTTGAAGGTTATGGTATGAAGTTGTTACTCCTTTCCTTGACTGTTCACTGCTACTTTTTTCCCCTTGCTTTGAGAGTTGTTATTGCTCATTTTGTTAGATATGAGTGGGCGTCTGTTTTAATCTGGCATCACCTTTTACATAGTCTCCACTATAAATGACGGAAACTATCCTCCAAAGTGGTAGCACCAATGTACACTCCACCAGAAGAGAATGTGTCAACCGAAACTACCAAATTTGTAATCTTTGCTAATTGGACATGGAACGATGTTACGTTATTATTTTAATGTACAGCTCTTATGAATGAGTTTGGGTGGAAACATTTTCCTATTGATTTGCAAGAGTTCTTGGCTTTTGCAAGCATTTCCCCTAGTTTATCATTTTTTCTTTTGACTTTGATTATGATGTTTTTGTTTGTATTAATTTCTAATTTTTATGGAGCCAAATGATACATTTCCCTTATATTTCTGAGTTTTGTGACTTACTCAGAAAGTCTTTCCTTAGTACTAGATTAAAAAAATATTTCCTGGAACTGAAAAAAATTTCTGATCCCCCCCCCCCCCCACACACACACACATGCTAAATGTGAGTCCGTGAGCAAGGAACTTAACACGTGTGTTTTAAAAAGCTTTCCCTGGTTTACAGCTCATTGGACCTTGACAATCTCTACCCTGTTTTCCAAATATGACACGCTATGACTGTAAGTGATACTTCACAAACAGGATGGTAACAAACATTTAGGGAGGGCAAAAATGTACTACAGGCATTAATTAGGAAAAAAAAACTTCTGTTTCCAGTTCAGGACTTCATAACACATAGAGATTTATAAAGGGTAATGTATTCCCATAATTTGAAGAAAAATAGTAAAATATAATGATCTGCCCCGTTGAAGGATTTTGTTGGGATAAGAAAAGAAAGGGGTGGTCACTCTTTAAACCAGAAGAACAAATATTCTCTCATGACATTAATAAACATTTGGAGGAGAGCATGAAACAAGAATGGATTATTGCTAGATTGGAAGCCAAGCAGATCAAAGGGACTAGAAAGGGAAGAAGGGGCAGAAAATGAATATTTAGTAGGGCCTTATTGTCACTGTTATCTCAGAAACACATTTTATCAAAGAAAAAACAAACTTGGTTAAATTACTACAGACATGTGACATCCCATCTTCTGAAGTGGTTCTGTTGGGATATCACGTGGTTATCAAGGATGTTTCACAGTCAGGATATCTTTCCTGCTCAAATTGATAAGGTGGAGAGTACGTAGCCAAGTGAAACCATCCAAGTGGCAGAACGTTCGCATATAAAATAATTTATAGTTCACCATAAATGCTGTGAAATCTGGGACTTGTACAATGCTGAGTTATGAATTCAGCCCTTGTTAATGTTTCCTTTGCAATATGTGGTGGGAAACAGCTATTAAAAATACTAGCGTCACTATTTATTCAAAGATTCCACATCACCAGAATAAATTGCCTGGGAGGAAACATCTTGTTCATAATAATTTGGAATACGGAGCTTAAACTTTCATGCGCTGAATGTTTAGCTTTATAATAAGGAAGCATTCATAATATATGTGTGATATTTGTTAGTGCTAAAGACATAGCTAAATGTTTCATGAAAGAGCTATTGTGCACTTGATTTTACAATAAACAGTTAAACCTCTTGGAGTAGATTTGATGCAAGTGGAATGTTTGCTTAGATTTAGCAAAGAGAAATACTGTAAATAATTCACAGGGTATAATTTGACTTGAGATTTTTCCTGGCCTACAAGGTATAGACATCTACTTTTTTTTTTTCCCCATATAGCTTTGCACTCTTCCTCAGGTAGCAGTTCCTTAAGGTTTGCAGTTCAACTCTGGGGTCAACTGGAAAATAAATTCAGAAGATCAACTGATTGAAATGTATCTGATGGAGCAGAGCGCATCTTGTGTCTTCTTCTCTACCTAGTCTTGAAGGCCTTCAGAGGCACCACCAGCCACCTCCTTTGAGAAAGACAATGAAAAAGAAGAGAGGTAGGAGGGCGAACTGAAATGGCCCCCATCGGTTCCTCTTCTTCAGTCAAAGGTCTTTGCCTCTGACCTCTCCGTCCAGCAAACCAAACGTAATTAGGTGAGAAGTTTACAGCAAGACCAAAAAGAAAAAAAAAAAAAGTGAAAATCTGGTGACTTAGGGACATTGTACCATGGTATAGGATTAGTTGTACATTACTAACTTGAACTATGATGCTCAGGGCCATCCTGAGGGTTGTGTGGGGCTCTGTGCCCCTTTTCCTGTCAGTTACGTCAAGGCAAAATCAGGTTCCAAAGAACATCAAGGGCAGCCTTGAAGGGAAAATGGAGAAAAACGTGAGGGGAAAGTCCAGTTATTTTTCTTTGTGATGTCGAGAGCTTTATAATTGCCAAGGCCACTTTCTTCTCACCCACTAGCTTCCTCTGAATACAATTCTTGGCTGATTTCCTTAAGCACTTTTACTTAAGTAATTAGGAATCCAAATATGTATTTCCATTTTTAGTGATTATTAAACTATAATGAGGTTCTTGGTTGTTTCCTTTCTTTGACTTGTTATTCATATTTCCTTAGACTGCAGCAAAGCAAATATTATTTTTAAGCTGGCTGGAGATAAGCCATTCACTAAGTGTGGTTTGAGTCCACAGATTCTTTTTCTTTAAGACATGAGCTATGTTGAAGCAGGCTTCTGAGAGGGGGATTACCAGGCCTTATTCTTCCTCCCTTCCTCCCTGACCACAAACACACAGGAGGAAAAATAGTCCCCAAGGCTGAGAAAGAAATAGCCTCAAACGAGTGATAAATCTGAGGAGAAGCAATTGTTTAGAAAGACATCTATATCAAGAGCACTAAAACCTTAAAATAATGAGAGTGGTGCATAAACTCTTCCTTATCTGCCTTCACGTGTCTGAGGTGAAGAAAGGTATACTGAAAAGTGTGTTTCCTCAAGAGCACCCTACAGACAGGATGCAGTTGCTCTGGGAGCCAGGAGATGTGAATTCTAGTCTTGGCTTCAACACCAATTAGCTAGTGAAGTTGGCCCCTTTCCCCTTCAGTTTCCTTACCAGAAGCTGATGGAGCTGGTTAGAAGTGATTCTAAAATCCTTTCCAGCTTTAATTGTCTCTTGTTCAAGCCCAGTGTTTCCTAAGCTGCGGTCTGAGATGTATCAGAAGTGGGCCAGAGTTGAACTACCAGGTTCCAGTGGAAGAAAATATGCTCCCTGTAATGTGAACAAAGGAAATGTTCTCTTCACCCAGATGTGAGCCTGTTCAGAAGGAAGGATTCTGAGGAGGGAAGTACAGGGAGGGGGGTTTTAATCTAGGAACAGAACCTGGGAAGAGGGATTGTTCATTAATTAATCATCTTCAACTAATATGCCATCTTTGATACCAACGTGACTCCCTGGTAAGCTGAGGACTTCAGGGAGCACAGAGACACTTCAGGGTGCTCTCGTGCCCCATGAAGGGCCTGTGGCTATGTCAGTTACTAGCAAAGACTCTGTAAAAATGTCAATACATGCATCATAATATTATCATGGTGATACTATATCGTGTATGTCATCTCACATTTTATCATACCTGAAGGGTTTTGAAGACCACAAAATGATCCCTTGGTGCTTTCACGCTGTGCGTTCCATTGCCCTGGAGAAATGGCCTGTACCTGTCTTGATTGGCAGACCACTTCAACTTGGCCAAGCCACCCTTACACCTTTCTCTCCTCCAAACCCTAAATGACAAACCCACAGACCTCCCTCTCCCCAGTCTTGAGTCTTAATTACAGGAGCAAAATCAGCCAAACCAACCAATCAGACCAGGACCAAATTCATTTAAGGAAGTGGGAAGAAGAGGATGTTTTAAATGAGAAAGCAAAGAAGAATTCAACAGGCAAGTCATATTTTTATGCCAGGAACCAAAATACAGGCACTGGCACGTTACAAACGCTAAGATTTCAAGAGTCCATGTGTTATCTTGAGGACCCTTGGGAATACACTTTGAGAACTTTCTCCCTAAAACAAGTTATTTGTCCAGACAGGGTCAGATGCAGCTCTGTTTTTTTGTTTTTTTTTTTTTTTTCCCACGCAGTAGCCGGGAACTTGGGTTCTGACCAGTTCGGAGGCTTGCACACCTCTTTCTGAGTCACTGCTTTCTAAGACAACACTCTGATTTTCCTTGGAGCATGTCCATTCGGGTGCTGACCAGGATGGAACATATTTAGCTTATAAGACCTGACAGTTTCATAGCCAAAGGTGAGTTAAAAGGCAGTTCATCAAAGTTCAAATGATGATAAGAGATCCGGCATGAAATGGGAGGCTGGCCTTGCCATAAAGGGAGGTATTATTTTGTAAAGGTTGGCATGTTTATGATTCTTGAGGCTATGTGAGCTCAGTTTTTCCCCTTAAACATCTGCCACAGGTGCTGGGAAACACTGCTTGTATTTTTGTATGAACATGGTGTAAATAATGTCCACTTTCAATAAACCTTAAAACCAAAACAGCTGCCATTTGGGGCTTAAAAACAACTTGTGACTTCCTGTAAGTCTGAGCAAGCTTATCATTAAGTTCTCCATATAAAAATGCAACCCCTCTTCCTACCTTCACCTTTGGTCTATAGCCATGTAAAGTTCATAGCCCCTGACTCTGTTTTTCACAAATACGGGTAGTGGCTTAAGAAATAAATAAGCACTTGTCCTAGATTCTTGGAGAAGATGCTGAAGCTGGAGCACATACCGCTATTTTGGTAAAAACACCCTCTGCTTTGTGATTTTTTTAAAATCTCTTTAAAACTCTGGTACTCAGAGGGCCTTTTAAAAAATGCGTGTGACTATCTCTCTTTTCTATGTTGTATGTTACATATTGCAAACCACAAGAGCTAGAACTTTATCTTCTAAATTCTGCTATGATTCCTGAAGATTTGACCTAGCGCAAGAAAGCAATCTATAAAGCCTATGCGTGTAATAAATATTAAGCTTGGGTTTTCAGGCATTAAATGTTTTCATTCGTAGCCACATGGAATTTTTTTTTCCAACCCCAGTACATTCAAGGCTGAGAAAGGTTTTCCTTTTATGTAACAGCGGGCTCCTCCCAGGTCCTGGGAGTGGATTGGTAGTGTCCAAAAGACAGTGAGGTCCACTCTCGCTTTAAATACAAACAATGTGGCATATCTCTTTAAAAATTTTGTTCTAAAAATAAGACGTGAAATGTTGGAGCAAAAATAATCCAGAACACTTTTGTATGTTGTGCTATTTTTTTGTGTATAAGGACTCTTAATAGCTGCTGGATTAAGTAGTTGAGAGAAAGCTTGTATACTTGCATCATTGGTTTACGTGGTCAAGATTTCCGGTGTAGGTGATTTGGCCCAGTGATTCTCAACTGGGCAATTTTACCTCCCAGGAGACACTTGGCAATGGATTTGGTTGTTGTAACTTGGGGAGCGGGTGTTCCTGACATCTAGTGGATAGAGGCAAGGGGTGCTGCTAGATACCCTGCAATGCACAGGATAGCCCTTCACAACAAAGAATGATCTCGTTAAAATGTCAGTAGTGTTGAGATTGAGAAATTCTGGGGGAAAAAGTGACAGTGGAGTGAACACAAGCTTGAGGGCAAGGAGTTAAAGAGGGCCTAAGAGATTAACTTGAAGATTACAATCTTCAAATGCCAGTTCCTGGCCCATCATTGTGCAAGAAACAGAATCCTTTTTCCAGGCACCACAGCAGACTTACGCGTGGGAGAGTCGGGGCCCAACCCTGGTAAGTACACCAGAGCTTCTTGTGCTCACGTGTTGTTTCTCCCACTCTCCCAGCAATCTATAAGAGGCAGAACCTGACATCTAGGAAGGATATTTGTATAATTCACCGGGCATTTCATTGCTACCTCCTTGTTGTATGAATATTTGTTTATTGCATGAGAAGACACAAGTGAACGGTAGCCATTTAAATAATATGGAAATGTCTAAAGTAAAATAATTTCTTCTCCGCCTTCTTCAGTCCTGCCCCCACTTTGCTGATGTCATATTACATCAGCTGTAGAGTCTGCACAAACTGTCAATTCACAAGGGAAGTTTTTCTTTACACTCTACCCCTAGATAAGGCATTATCCTGAAAAAATTTTTTTCATTTAACAAGTATATGGTGGCTACTTTTTGAGCTTAACTCATATGGCTTGACTGTAATTTTTTAAATTGGCTGCGTAATCTTCTCTAGAATGAATACACCTTTATTTATTTAACCATTCCTCTCCTCAATGGATCAACATTCCTGTAGTTTCTGGTTTTTTGCTGTTATAAACAGTGCCACAAGGAACACCTGTGTACATATAGTTTCCCAGTTTAGTACTCTTATTTCTGGTGGATTCCAAATGGGATGACTAGAACAAAGGTTATACATTTTAATTTTTTTATTTTATCATTTTTTTAAAGATTGGCACCTGAGCTAACAACCGTCGCCAATCTTTTTTTTTTTTTTTCTTTTCATCCCTAAATCTCCCCAGTGCATAGTTATATATTTTAGTTGTGGGTCCTTCTAGCTGTGGCATGTGGGAGGCTGCCTCAGTGTGGCCTGACGAGCGGTGCCATGTCTGTGCCCAGGATCTGAACCAGTGAAACCCTAGGCCACCGAAGAGGAGTGCGCAAACTTAACCACTCAGCCACGGGGCTGGTCCCTACATTTTTAAGTCTAAAAATTCATACTGTATTTCTCTAGAAGTTGTAGTGATATAGCATCAATAGGATATGAGTGCCCATTTCCCCACAACTTTGCCAGTAAAAGTTGTTTGTAATCTTTTAAATTATTTAATAGCATCTAATACGTTACCTCGTAAATGCTAATGTATCCTAATATCATAAAATAGTTGACTATAGCTGCACTATGTATATGTATAGCAACATTCATCCCTATAATCTGGACTTAATTTTATTTATGATGTGAAATTAAGGACCTTATTTTATTTTCTTCAAATGGAAAACCAATTACCACAAACTGTTTATTGTATAGCTTCTTATGTTCCCACAGATTTGAAATATGCTCTTTATCACACACAGTATTTCCATAATACCAGTGTTTGTTTCCGAACATTCAATTCTGTTATATTGATCATTTTCACTTCTGCCAATACCATGCTCTTTAGACTCTTATAATTTTACAATAAATTTTGACTTTCAGTAAGACCAGTTTTACTATTGCGGTGAAATACGCATAATACAGAATTGACCAATTTAACCGTTTTCAATTGTACAGTTCAGTAGCATTAAGTACATTCACATTGTTGTGTAACCAACAGCACTATCCATCTCCAAACTTTATCATCTTCCCCAACTGAAACTGAACCCTTTAAACACTAGCTCCTCATTCCCTACTCCCGCTAGCCCCTGACATCTACCATTCTACTTTTTGTCTCTATGAACCTGACTACTCTAGGTCCTCAAGGAAGTGGAATCATATATTTGTCCTTTTTTTTTTTTTCTGCTTTATCTCCCCAAATCCCCCGTACATAGTTGTATATCTTAGTCCAGGTCCTTCTAGTTGTGGCATGTAGGATGCCGCCTCAATGTGGCCTGATGAGTGGTGCCATGTCCGCGCCCAGGATCCAAACCAGCCAAACCCTGGGCTGCCGCAACGGAGCACGCGAACTTAACCAGTCGGCAACGGGGCCGGCCCTACATTTGTCCTTCTGTGACTGGCTTGTTTCACTTAACATAATGTCTTCAAGTTTCATCCGTGTTGTGCCATGTGTCAGAATTTCCTTGTACTTTAAGGCTGAGTAATATTCCATTATATGTATATATCACATTTTGTTTATCCATTTATCCACTGTTGGACACTTGGGTTGCTTCCACCTTTCAGCTGTTATAAATAATGCTTCTATGAACACAAGTGTACATATGTCTATTTAAATCCCTGTTTTAACTTCTTTGGGGTATTTATCTAGAAGTGGAATTGCTGGATTGTGGAGTAGTTCTATAAGGTAAGATAAGGGTTCAGTTTCATGTTTTTGTACATGGATATCCAGTTTTCCCAACACTGTTCATTGAAAACCCTGTGCCTTCCCCATTGAATGGTCTTGTCACCCTTGTGAAAAACCATTTGACCATATCTGTGAGCATTTATTTCTGGACTATCTATTCTGTTCCATTAGTCTGTATGTCTATCTTTATGCCAGTGTCACACTGTTTTGATTACCATAGCTTTGTAGTAAGTTTTGCTCTTGTTTTAAAAATTTATTTATTTTCCAAAACATGTCATGCCTATTCTTGTTCATTTACTTTTCAGATTGAAGTTTAGAAAAAACTTATCAAATGGGATTTTGAGCATTAAATGGATAGACTAATTTGGGAATAAATGAAAGCTTTACAATAGTGGTTCTTACCATCCACTATCATGGCTGGTCTTTTTATTCAGATTTTTTAATGGCCCTGAGTAAAGTTTTATAATTTTCATCATCTTGCATATTTCTTAGTTTTATTTTCTGTTTTATCTGTTCTTAGTAGTTTTATTTTTTATAGTTCTATTGATTTTTCAGTGGAGTTTTTTTCCCAGTATATTTTTTTATTGGTTATTGTTGGTAATGAGCAAAGATTACTTTTGAATTTTCTTTTATCTGACAATCTAATTGAACTCTTATTTGTGTTAATATTTTTCCATTGCTTCTTTTGGAATTTTTTAAAGATGTGTTAGATAATCATACTGTCCACAAATAATGAAATATTTTTTTGAAATCAATTATTTATATCATATATTGCACACGTCTTATTGTCTTGGCTGGTACCTAGTGCATGGTATCCATGAGAGCAGTCATGGCAGACATTCTTGTCTTGTTTTTGAGTGAGAGTGTGTCTAATGTTCACCATCAAGCACAATGGTAGCTATAGGTTTCTGATTAATAGCTTTCATCAAATTAAGGAAATTTTTTTCTGCATTTAGAAAAAAGTATTGAGCTTTATCATATAATGGATCAGCATAGATTGAGAAAATCATTATTGTTAATCTGTAATTAATAAGGCACTAAATTGCCTTCTTATTTTCTTAATTTTGAATCATCCTCATGCTCCTGGGATAAACTTCCCTTGGTCCACTTTGTTTTACATGTTAGCATCTTAATAGATTCAATGTAGTAATACGCTCTTTAGGACTTTCTGTATTTATATTCACGTCTTAGACTGATGCAGTTTTCTTTCTTGTACTCTGATTTTGCTATTGAGGTTTTGTTCACTTTGTGGTATGAGTTTTAATACTTAGGGGTTTTTGCTGTAAACTATATTAAATAACACAAATTATCTATTTTGGAGGAATCAATAAAATGCAACAAGAAGAGGATTGATCTTTGACTAAATTTTCAATTTCTTTTAAGGTTATGGTCTAGTCAGATTTTTTTTTTTTTTTTACCCTTTCCTGACTCAATTTTGAGCATTCACATTGTCTTAGAAAATTATCCATTTCATCTGCATTTTCAAGAATATTTGCACAAAACTTATATAACATTCTCTTAAGGTTTTAAAATTTATTATACCTATTCGTAAGGCCCTCTTCTCCTTTCTAATGTCACCTGTGTTGTCGCTTTTTCCTGATCACATTTGTCATACTTATTCTTCAAGTAACAATCCTTTGCTTTTATCAACCAAGTAAATTAATTCTTGTCTTTTCTACTTTGTGTCTGTCTCTATCTATATACTCACATCGGTTTTTATCCTTTCTCTTTTTTATTTTATTTTTTGTGGGGAGGCTCATTTGTTCTCTATCTAGGTTGTAGAATGTGTGCTGAGTTCACTTATTTTCAATCCTTTCTTGCTTTCCATGAAATCCCAAGTGCCCCTAAATTTTGATGTGTACTGCTTCAATATTATTATTTTATAAATAGTCTGTAGTAGAAATTATGAATTTCTTTTTAATCTAAGACTAATTAGAAAACGTTTTTAAATTTCCATTGGTAGATTTTAATTTAGCCATTTTGTTGTTAACATTTAGTTTTATTGCATCATAGCTCTGGAATATGGTTTGCATAATTTCTACTATTAAAAAATCTTTTGAGAATATTTTTTGTGGTCTAATATATCACCAGTGTTATAATTGTTCCATGGGTATTTGAAAAGCATGTTTATTTGACTTCTTTTGTTACAAAGTTCTCCATATATTTATGAAATCAAGCATATTAATTTTACTATTCAAATCCTCTCTGTCTCTCTCTTTTTTTTTTTTGGTGTGATTCTTCTATCAATTTCTGAGAGAGAAGTATTAAAATTTTCCATTATGATGTTAAATTTGTTAATTGCCTTTTCAATTTCAAACAGATTTTTTAAAAATATATTTTGATAGTTCAATGTTGTACTGAGTTTATATCTTCTTTATGCATTGCACTGTTTTTGTCTTATTTAATGCTTCTTCCCTTGACTAACTATAATGTTACCACTCCTGTTTATATCATTAGCAGTTGCCTACTATATCTTTGTCCATCCCTTTATATTTGATCTTTCTGAATCATTTTGTTCTAGGCGTATCTCTTGGAAACAGATATACCTGGGTTTTGCTTAAAGAAAAACCTAATCGGAAATTCTCTGTCTTTGAATTGAGAAATTTATCTGTTGCCATTTACTAGGAAAATGGAAACATTTGGTCTCACTCTGACATCCCTGTTTGGTTTCCTATTTTTATGTAAATTAGTTTTTACCCTTCCCTGGAGTGATTGAGTTTTCTTTAGAGTTATTTTTTGTTTACCGGTTGGAAGATTATATACACTACTACTATTCATCTAGGGCTTATGCTTATTTTTTAATAACATATTTGAACATGTTCCCTTTTATCAATTTCTAACATTAGTTAGTGTCTCTCACTTTCTCCTTAAATAAGACAAGATTGAAATATTCCTCTCCTTTCTTTTCTTTCCTACTTCCTCCTCTCTGTTGATAGAAATTTCATTTCAACCTTGGGTTCCATTTTCAAAAATATTTTGCCCCTATTTTATAAGGAATTATTTCTTAATAATTGAATTAAGCTGAAAGGTACCATCATGAATAATAACTTTGATTTAATCATAAATTTTGTGCTGTCCTTAACTTATCATTGTTTCTTGAATGCTTTTTCCTCATTATATTTGTTTTTAATCTTTCTGGAACAAACTCCTGAATAAGTTTTTTAAAGGGTGGTACAATTTCTGAATCCTTGAATATCTATAATTGGCCTTATTGAGTTATTTGGCTTAGGAACTGAGCTCTGAAATCTTTTTCCTTCTGCACTTTGAAGATATTTCTCTACTATATTTTAGCGTTTGAATTTTGATTATTTTTCAAGTGAAAGAATAAAAGGCAGTGAAGTCACTTGTTCAGTTGTCTAGCTGCTATATTTTGGGCATAATATTCGGCTACAGGAATTTGGAGAAGGTAACACTAATCTATAAACCAGTGCCTGTGGGAGGAAGAGAAATCTGGGAACCAAACGTGCTTAGGGTGGCCTCCTTTGCAGAGCAAACATTTAAACTGGATAATGGAATGAAAGCAGAATTTACTAGAGAATTATAATTTTATCTACTTCATATTCAGGTTCTTATGTTAAAATGTTAGCTAGAATTCGATTAGATAAATCTAAACTAAATTAGAATTGCATGGAATTAGAGATAAATCTATCTTCCCCTGAATATCACTAAATCTTGTTCTCGTTCTAGAATCTAAAATGTATACTCTTCCCCTTATCAGATTTCCTAGGATAGAGGCCGGTAAACTAAGGTCTGCCACCTATGTTTGTAAATAAAGTTTTATTGGAACAACTATGTTCGTTTACGTGTTATCTATGGCTTCTTTCATGCTGGAGAGCAGAGAGTTGAGTATTTGCTACAGAGACTGCATGGTTTGCAAAGTCTACAATATTTGTTATCTGGATCTTTATAGAAAACGTTTGCTGACCACTGCTGTAGGACATTCATCAGCGTAGATGACCAGGGCTCACGTGAGTGTTTCTACAAGCCAATGAACGACGTTACAACAGCAAATCTTGCCTTCCTTAGGGGCCTGATGACTGTTATTGATACAAATTTGAATACTCAGTTCGTATATACTTTGTATTGAAAAAAATGGAAGCTTCTCTCTTAATCATGTACATTTGTTAATAATAACTTGCCCTTTGAATTATTTCCTTCTTTCATTTTTGGTTCTGTCTCATGTTCTAGGAGTTGTGCAATTCAGCATTGCGATTTTCATTTCTTTGACTGCGTGATGTGAGGGAAGCTGGCATATTTGCTAATGTGCTGTTGTGTGGGCTCGGGCTGTGATTGCTTTTGGCCTAGGTACCGTGCAGAGCTCCAAGGTTTGGCTTTGTGAACGCTGCCTGGCAAAACGGAAACATTTTGTGAAATTTCACAAATGTCACACACACCCGCACACACACACATTTTAAATTGCAAAATTCTCCCCCTTGGCATACAATTTTCCCCAGGTTTTTGTTCCTCATAATAAATCTTTAACCATCTTTAGTCCTACAGGAGCACTTTCGTGGGTTGACTTGCTTTTGCTTTGATAAAACTTGCACTTAAAAGTCCTTGGTTTCCAGGGTGTTATTGTTTCCCCTTTCTCAAAAATTTAATATGATCCCTTATTCCAAAGAGAAAGCAGCTTTATTTCAAGACCAACTGTTCCCTCAGACAAAGATCCCCGATTTAATTCCCGGCAAAAAATCATGTTTCAAGATGGCATCCATAGAAACTGATCTCCCAGCTTCACTGTCCTGAACCCAGAGCGAGACACGGGGAGATGAAATGAGAGAAAAACTGGACAAATTGCATTCTTTTTGGGCATGAATTAAAGCATTGAAGAAGCTATAACAAAAAGGCTTAATCTCAGTAAAAACACTTCTTTGTATATTTTGGTACCTTTTCTTTATGGGTAGCTAAGAACACGTTACAAACAAGTCATTGATTTTAGAATGAGGGGACAGATATTATTGTCACTGAGTCACAGATGACATTAAACCATGGAAGCATTAAACCATTAACCTTTGCTTAAGGTCATTTAAGATGTCAGGGGGGCCAGGCAGGAATTAATTTTGTAGTTGGTGTATCTATTCTGAGCATTCTGTCAATTTTAGGATACGCTTCTGGTTTAAGAAAATTCTTCCAATTTGACTCCCCAAATGTGATCTCTCTCTGGGCTTTGAGCTCTGCTGTATAGTTTCCTGGCACTCTACTTACTGTGGCATTAATTCTGACAAGGAGCCTCGACCCTCATCCTTTCAGCTTGACCCCAGGGTCCTCGCACCTGTGAGCTGCCGTCCTGGCAGCCATGATCAGGCAGGCTTGGCTGCCCCATGTACCAACCATGCCCTTCTTGGTTTAGACCTTTCAAGGTAACAATAAGTGGGCAGCCCTCTGGATCCAGAACATGCAATGCAACCTGGCCAAACGGGGCCGCCTTAGCCACACTGTTTGAAACACATTGCATTTACTGGAGAGCAGACAGCACAGTTGAGAAACTCTAAAGAGAAAATTACCGTCTTTATTTTGTCAGTTACAGATCTGGCCCCAACTGTTTGAGGAAGAAAGAAACTAAATGTTCCATTCAGTCATTTAAACAGTACCTTTAGGTAATGCTCAGCGTTCTGGGATGCTTGTTCAGGATCTCTCGTGGAAATGTTAGAGTTAAAAGTGTGTGCTCCACTGTTTATAATAGCCAAGACGTGGAAGCAACCTAAGTGTCCAGCATCAGACGAATGGATAAAGAAGATGTTGTACATATATACAATGGAATACTACTCAGCTGCAAAACAGAACAAAATCATTCCATTTGCAATAACATGGATGGATCTTGAGAGAATTTTGTTAAGTGAAATAAGCCAGCGAGAGAAAGATAATCTGTGTATGACTCCACTCATATGAGGAATTTAAAATTATGAACCAAGAACAGTTTAGTGGATACCACGGGAAAGGTGGGGTGGGGGGTGGGCACAAAGGGTGAAGTGGTGCACCTACAACATGACTGACAAACATTAATGTACAATTGAAATTTCACAAGATTGTAACCTATCAATAACTCAATAAAAAAAAAGAAAGTGTGTGCTCCAGAGTCAGGCTGTCTAGATTTAAACCATGATTTTTCCACTGAGTAGCTCTGTGACCTTGAACAAATTACATAGCCACTCTGTGTCTCAGTTTCCTCAAGTGTAAACGAGAAAAAACCTACCTCTGTGCTGTCCAATTTGATAGCCACTGGCCACATATGCTTATTTAAATTTAAAATAACTGGGGGCCGGCCCCATTGCCCAGTGGTTAAGTTCGCGCACTCCGCTGCAGTGGCCCAGGGTTTCGCAGGTTCGGATCCTGGGCTCCGACATGGCTCTGCTCATGAAGCCATGCTGAGGTGGCATCCCACATGCCACAACTAGAAGGACCTACAACTAAGAATATACAACTATGTACTGGGGGACTGGGGAGAAAAAAGGAAATAAATAAAAGCTTTAAAAAAATTTTAAATAACTAAAATAAAATGAGGGTAACAATTCATTTCCTTAGTTGCTTTAGTGCCATTTCAAGAATTTAATAGTCATGTGTGGCTAGTGGCTACTGTACTGGAGAACACACTATAGAACATTTCTATCATAAAGTTCTATTAGACAGCACTGGTCTACATAACAGGGTTATAATGAAGAATAAATAAGTTAATACACCTAAAGTGCTTAGAACAATGCCTGACACGTAGAAAGGGTTCAATATATTTATCATCATCGTTGTTGTCATCATCATCATCATTTGTATACCTTTCTCCCTTCTCGAGTCCTCTTAAAAATGGTGGCTGGGTCTACTGGGGAAGCATAGTGTTACTCCACTTCTTAGTTACTAGTTTTTGTACAAATGCTTTATTTCCATCTTGTAAGCATCCATGTAACAGGGATTTCTTCTTTTTTGAAGAGAGACACCGTTGTAGAATGGCTATGAGTGAGGGCTGCAGAGCCAGACTGCCTGTTTTGAACCCCAGTTCTGCCATTTGGTAGCTCTGTGACCTTAGGCAATTTATTCATTCTTTCTGTGTCTCGGTTTCTACATACATGAAATGAAGATAAAATATGATAAAATTCCTCAAAGGTTGTTGGGAGAATTGAGTGAGTTAACATAAATACTTAGAATGGGACCTGGCGTTGTAAGTTCCCAGAAAGTATTACCTATCACTAATATTATTATTTCTGCCCTGTCTTCGACTCCTCTTCAAAATGGCACTGGAGTCTACTGGGGAAGCGTTTGGCTCACTCAGCCTCCTGGTGGAGAGAGGTGTCAGAGTTCTATAACTCTTCTGGTCTTTGGGGTGACATCCCTTTTTCCTTCTGCTGGATTGGTGATTGATTTGATCTGTGGTTCAGTGTGTCTCAGTTCTACTGAGGATCTACAGCCCTCCTTGGCTGACATGGTCTTTCCTTGGCTATCACTGGTGCTACAGACCCATGTGTCTCTGTCATACCTCCCTTTTGGTTTCTGATTGGTGGTCACTCTCAGTCTCCCCTACAAGGTCTCTATCCATCTCATCATGGCTGGTCCCTGGACATTCCACCCTTCCCCACTAAGCTTTCACCCAACTTTGGGAGAGCTTCAGGAACTTCTGGGCTCCATCCATACTGGAACACAGCTTGATTTTGAGGTGGCTACACTATAGGTAGATCTGAAACAGGAAGCAGGGCAAATCCCGTCCCTCCTGGTATTTCTTTCATTTTACCTAACACACCATCCCCTTCTCCCAGTAATTTCAAGTGGAAATGACTCCCACCCACCATGGGAATCGATCTCAGTCCATGTGGATCCTCTTAGAGGAATAGGTCATCTATGGCAGGGCTCACGAGAAATGAGATTTCTCACCCAGACATTCCTTAAGACTGAAGTCATTTCAAAGTGACTTGAGGAAGCTTTGGATCATCATCTCCACACTGGGCTGGGAGATTCCTTGATAATGACTCCACGACTCATCACTTAGTCATGAATTGAGGTTGGAACCTGGCTTGGGGCATGTGTATCTAGACATAGCAAATGGCCTTATGCCCGTGGATTCCATCCTTAACTGGTAACGGATTCTTAATTAGCGTGGTAGAAATGTCAGTGAAGGAGGGCAAGAGATAAATGCATCAAATACTGTGGAAGTAGAGTTAGTAGACTTGGCCACTGATTAGATGTGGAAGGCAAGGAAGAGAAGATTCAAATCTGACTTGAAGGTGTTGAACTTGGTGGTTGGGAAAACCAGAAGTTTATGTCTTATCTTCCCAGCTGGATCTGTTCTTAAAGCATGGAGCCCAAATGTTAGCTATGTAATATCCCTTGCTGATGATGTACTGATGGAGTTACTTGTTTTTGTATGTTCTGAGAAGGCAGGTCCAAGCGCAATCGTACTCTAAAAGCAGTGTTGACCTTTATGAGACTGTATATAATATTTAAATATGACTGGGTTGAAACATATAATATTCAGGTAATAATTCAGGTATCTTGTATACAACATAAATAGCTGAGTTTTTCAAGTAAAGCTACAAATAATTGAAATAAAAAATAAAAATGATTCTCCCCAGGAATAGTATATACTCATTTTTCCATCATGGCTTGATGAAGATCATCACTTTAGATTCCAATGTGTATCTCAGAAAGAGGAAGTGGCCTTTCCCTTTCTTAAATGGGAATTTGCATGATATTTAAGATTTTTGGCACTGTCATGGAAGAGTAATATGTCCCCAGTGCACGTGAATATTATTCAATGATGACGAGCACTTGAGGACTGATTTTCAGAGTGTTGTTTATAATTACTCTGGTAATAGTAATTATAGATCCAAAAGCGAAAAAAGCCTAACTATTAGATTTAGGAATAAGAGGTTAAATCTCATAGAAAAGTGATCATTTTTAGTGGTTGTGGAGAAAATGTTGAAATGACTAGAGGAACATATGGGCAACTACCAGCAGACCAATTCATGTGTTGCAGCTATTTAACTGAATTACAAATGCAAAATGCATTCTTTTCCCAGTTTCATTCCATTTAAACCCAAATGGCTATGTGAAATGGCGTCATACACCTGGTGAAAAGCTTTGCTTTTCGAAAATCTTATCGCTTCACCAAAGTGCCTGGTGATGAACCAACAACAACATTTTTCCAGTATTTTTTAAACAAGTTTAACTATTTTTCAGAATACTCACTTCTCTTGCCATGAAAAAATTAAGCATCAAAAGAAATTTAGTTGAATTTCCTTCTTTCTCTCACGGTTCTGTCGACATCAACAGTGATGCTAGTCATTGTTAGGAAAGCAAATGAGGAGGGATTTTTTTCTCCCTTAAATCCAGGGGAAAAAAAGAATAAAAAATATTTTGATGTTGTTAAAAGCAGAAAATATGTTGTAAAACAGCAAAAAGCACTGTTCAAAACTGCTGAGAGAATGTCACCAAGAATGGAGAATCAAAACCCACAAATTAAAAACTTTGAATTACATTTGAGAATGCAATATGAAGAAAAACAGAAATAACATTTAGTTTAGGCAGAAAAAATTGTGCTGTCTTATAAAAACACATTACAATAATATTTAACGTATTTGGGAACATAGGTTATATACAGTTACAAGGAATTTTATAAATTGGATTCTGCAAACTATTGGCCCTTGAGCCACATCTGGTAGCCAGTTGTGTTTTATTTGGTTTACCCAATATTTAAAAAAACTCTTATTGCCTACCAACATTTAGAAATTGGGAGCATTTGCATAAAAATTCCGATTTTTTGGTTCTTTTGGAGAAAAGACTCTGGCAGCATTGGGCCTGTACTTTTAGAGAGTGTCAGCTGGCAGGAACTGAAACTGACTTCCTCCTTTAGGTGGGGTGTGTGTTCTCCAGTTTACCTAGTCTCCACTACTCCCTATTGCCTTAGGATGGGTCTGTTTCTCTACTTCTTGTTACCTGCCAGTCTGGTTGGTATTCTGAGCTTGCAGCTCTGCTAGGAGTAGTATATCAGTCTCCTGCTGTGCTGTGATTATGCATTCTTGTAAAATGTAGGGTCATGATTGTGAGACTAAGACAACCCTAGGACTGGCCTGCAGCCACAGTCAGGGAGTTTGGGGAGTTTTGGGCTGTGATCCTCCATGTCCTGCTGTGCTTTCGTGCATTTAGTGGCTGTTGTCTGCTTTGACTTAAATATCAGACTTTGGCTTCCTGTGACCGGCCAAGGCTTTCAAGACAGAGACAGTGATTCCAGAAATATCCTGGTTAGTTGGTGCCTGTGGTTGACCTGAGCTTGGGGCTTGGGTCTGGAAAATATTAGTCCACCCTCCACTTCCTTTTCAGAAGGGAAGGACTTTAGTTTGCTCCTTGTTGAAAATAAGGACCCAGTCAAGGAGAAAGCCAGTCATCATTGGTTTGTATCCAAATTTTCTTTGTTATAGCCACAGTATTGCAAAGTTTTAATTATAAAAAGTCACAGTTCATATAACTATGATAGAATGGGTCAGTAAACTCCCACATATGTTTTAAGCATCAGTGATGACATTGTTGGATATAAGAAAGTTAATTTTCCCGTATGACTTTTAAAGTGTCTTCCAAATAAGAGTCTACCTCACAATGATTCTGGCCTTCAGGGTAATTATGATTTAGTTGAGGAGCTGGGACATATGTATTAATGAGCAGTAATAACACAAGACTGCATGTATGTGCCAAATAAATATTATAGAAAATAAATGGTGTAGGAGTTCAGAGGAAAAATTAGTGTTGTGGGCTACATAATTTGGGGAGAACTTACTGAAGAATGAGGTTGGCCTTAAGGCGTATTCAAGAGTAATTCTGATTACAGGTTTTGGTTAGAATAATCATTTAGAATAATCCTTCAAGGGGTTGGCTCTGGAGCAAAAGAGTCCTCTAAGGGTGGAGAAACAATCGAGCTTCTTCAATAAAATTCAAAACTATTTAAACTCACTCCCTCCTCAACCAAATGAAGTTAAAGTTAAAAAAAAAAAAAGGGAAAGTAAAGAAAAGAAGAACCAAACCAGCCAACATCAAACAAGCGTTCGATCTGATTCTCTGCTGAGAGGAGATGAGGTTTGCAACTGGAGACTGGAGGGGCCTCAGCCATCTTTCAACAGCCTCCTCTTACAGACGAGGAAACTGGAGTCTTCAGAAGGTGTGTTCCCCGAGTCCACAGAGCTCACTTAGGCTGGGAAGCCCCGGGAGGTAGCGCACAGGCACGGGAGAGTTGATCTCCCGATGGAGATTCCGCCTCCTCCGCAGCCTCTGAGCTGCGCTTCTGCAGCTTTGGAGCTAAGAGTGAGCAGTCCTGATTCTGAAGCTTTCGACTGGGACACTATCCCCTAGGGGGTTTGAGACAGCTCTTAAAACCAAACTCAAGTGACTAAGACACCAAGATTTATATAGATGCAGAGCTATGCAAACCTATTCTTGATTTTCCATAAGTGGATTTTTCTCATTGTGAATTACCTTCAGCGATTCATATTTTAAATTCTTTTTGATAGAATTAAACAATCCAATAATGTCATTTGATGGCTCTATTTGCAATTTACTTCTGGACCCCATGCAGCCCCCAGGTGGCCTTTTAAGCGAAAGCACTTAATTACTCCTACAACCTAAGGGAATGTGAAATTACAAATACAGCTAGATTA
This sequence comes from Equus quagga, assembly GCF_021613505.1. Lineage (NCBI taxonomy): Eukaryota > Metazoa > Chordata > Mammalia > Perissodactyla > Equidae > Equus > Equus quagga. Next base: position 20,639,829 of record NC_060275.1, on the reverse strand, counting down.
CTGAAGCATATGTTTGGTTCATAATTTGTCTCTTATGCTCATTTCCATCATGCAATGGAATGGTTTAGACCAGGGAAGCACAGAGAGCAAGGGCTCACCTGAACCACATCACTTGAGTCAACTTTTAAATAAGATTTATTGGTTTATTCTTAACATAGAAAATTTGGAAAATGATGAAATGTATCGTGGAGTTCACTTTTATAATGTAGCTCCATTATTTATTTGAAGAATTATACATTTCCAGAATGTAATATACTTCCGTAGTAGATAAATATTCTGTGGAATTGCCCACTATTCATAAGATCTGCATCCCCAGTCAATAATGTGCATAACTAAGAAATGGCCAATTAGTACTATGAATTCACTGTACTTAATCAGAGAGTTCATTCATGTACTTGAACATTTTAAGTATCAATCTTTCAAGTACAGCTTATGACTAGTTTGTTGTGGGAATCTGAGGGCATAAAAAGTTGAAGTTTATTTAAAAAAAAAAAAAAAAGGTGATTTTTGAATGGAGGGAATTCCAAAAGCTGAGGAACTTTTTTTTTTTAAACCAAAGTCAGAAATATTGCATTTTCGTGACCTTTTCCTTCATGAGTAACACAGAAAATTTGATTCAAACTTTCCAAAATAAATTTTTCTTTGGCTTGAGATTAAAGAGTAATAATTTTCAGTTCAAAAGGAGCTGTTGGTGGACATTTTTTTTTTTATGACAACATGAGAAAGGAAAGAAATTAGGGCCCCAAATAGAGTACTAGTTGTTGGCTTAATTAGGGCGCAGGGACTGTGGCACCATAATTACTGGAAATGATGCACCCACATCATCTATGTTATTTAGCTGGTAAATTTTGACTTTCTCTTCCGAGAAAAACAGAGATGTGTGCTCTGAACTGAAAAATTCCTACTGGTGTCAGTAGGCACGCCATACATCTGTGATTTGGCTATGGGGAGGAAAGTGATGTGGGTGAGTAAAACAGAATATAGGTTTTAAATCATGAGATGAGAGTCCTGACTAAAGGTTGGAAGGAAATGGAGGGTCTGTGGAAGGTGAGGGAAGGTAGATGAAGAAAGGTGAATATGCAGGAGATTGTGGCCACTTTGTGGGCTCTTCTGTACACACTACAATGCCCAAAGCAAGGCAGAACTCCTGAGATTTCATAGACGGATGAGAATGTAGGGGGAAGACACAAGAGGAGGGAGATTTCTGGAAGCTCTGTGACAAAGGGGGCAAAAAAAGATTGAAAAATGTTACAAGCATTCTGTTCATGTTATGTCACTGAGTGCTGTATTGTCTCCCCAGCCCACTAGTCTGGAACAAAAGTCATTCCCAAACATAACAACAGACACTGGGGAGCTCTCCAACAAAAGATCACCTCCCAAAGCACAGGATGGCGCTGATAACTGAATGCCAGCCAGGAAACAGAAATACCACAGAGGAACACCAGTACCCACAGTGGCTCCTTGCTGCCCCTGAAGGAACTGCTAGAAGACCAAGAACTGTGCTGGGAGATAAGAAGATCCGAGAACTGTGCTGCAGGTAGTGTTGGGAAGCACCAGATACCTCTCCTGTCACCAAGGGCTGCAACAGGGTACACCCTATTCTTGGTGTAGTACCGGGAAAGCAGGATTGTGACTCAGATCTATCTGCAGGCTGATGGCGGGCCTCTGGTTTTCTCCTGGAGGTGGAGCAGACACAGAAGACCCATTTGGAGGAAAGCTAAAGCAGTTCATCATCTCTTCTACTTAACAAAATTTACTCAAAGCTGACCCCCAAGAATGGGCAAAAAAGAAGGTGGTTTAACTTCCATTGACCAACAGTATGAGTTGTAGCAGAAGGTTTGTTATAATCCCCTTGCATGATTCCCTTACCACACTTCTATCTATTTACATTGACATGCTCTTATTGAGCCCCTGCCCTTTGCAGGGGACTATGCCAGACATTGATAGTAGACAAATAGCCCTTGATCCTTGACCTTGAGAAGGTCGCTGCCTACTGTGAGGAACAATTTTGATATAAAGTATTAACTGGAGAGATAGAGGCCTGCCTGGGGAGCCCTTGACTCAGAGGAGGTGCCCTTAGCCCAGCCAGGCAGGTGGAGAGGTTGTGACCCATGAAATTTGCAAGTGATGAGAAGAGGGTGGCATGTCCAGCTGTTGCTAAAGGAAGGTTACTGAACTCTTTGCTTCACCAATGCCAATGTTTTAGCCTCCTTCCCTACATGCCCCTGTTTTGACTCAATGGAAATCTTGGAGTTGGCATTGACAATGTCATTAATCCGTATCCCAAATTCACTAGTGATGATTCACTCCTGTCAGACTACTTATTATCACCCAAGCCAGAAACCAGAGAGACATCATAACTCCTCCTTTTCCATCACTCCATACCACCTGGTGAGTCCATAAGTTTCTAAGTCCTGACTACCCGCAGACATCCTTGGAATTGACCTGTCACTCTGCTCTGTCTCTGTTATCTCCACCTTTCTCCTAGCTCTCATCTTCCCTCATTTACACTACTGTATCAACCTTCTATGTGAAATCTGGCTCCACTCACTCCTGTTAACCACTGCCATGAAGGTGATCTTTCTAGACCAGATATCTTATCATGTTTCTCCACTGCTCAAAATCTATACCACAACTAGAAGGACCTGCAACTAAGATATACAACTATGTACGGGGGGTTTGGGAAGATAAAGCAGGGGAAAAAAAAATCTATCAATGGTTTTCTACTATAAACAGAATAAGACCCCAATTCTTTAGCATGGTCTAAAAAGTCCTTTACAAAATATTCGAGCAGACACCATCAGTGAAGATATACAGATGGCAAATAAGCACATGAAAAGATGCTCAACATTATTAGCCATTGTGAAATGCAAATTAAAACCACAATGACATATCACCACACAACTATTAGAGTGGCTAAAATTAAAATGATTCACTATATCTAGGGTTGGAGAGGATGTGGAGGAAATGGAGCTCTCATATACTGCTGGTGAGAATGTAAAATGGTACAACCACTTTGGAAAACTGTTTGATTGTTTCTTACAATGTTAAACATGCATTTACTGTATGATCCAGCCATTCCAACGGAAATTACCTAAAACAAATGGAAGGATGTGTCCAGAAAAATACTTCTATGCCAATGTTCATAGCAACTTTGTTCATATAATCAGAAACTGGAAGCAATCCTAATGTTCATTAGTAGTGAAAGGGCAAACAATTTGTGTATTCATATGATGGAATACAACAATAGAAAAGAATAAACTATGGAGACGTTCCACAACAGAGTTATACTGAGTGAAAGAAACTAAACAAAAAAAGAGTATACATTATATGCATTAGTTTGCTGGAGCTGTCATAACAGGGGTGGTTTCTTCTGAACCCTCTCTCTTTGGTTTTCAGATGGCTGTCTTCTCCCTGTGTCTTCTCATGGTCTTCCCTCGGTGCATGTCTGTGTCCAAATTTCCTCTTCTTATATTAGGTTAGAGCCCACCCTAATGACCTCATTTTAATTTAATTATCTCTTTAAAGACCCAGTCTTCAAATACAGTCACATTCCGGGGTACTAGGGATTAAGACTTAAATATATGAATTTTCAGGAAACACCATTCATCCCATAACATTGTATGATTCCATTTATATAAAACTCTAGAAAATTCAAATGAATCTATAACAACAGGATAGCAGGAGAAGTCAGGGAGAGGGAGGAGGGATGAGTTATTAAGAGGTATGAGAAAAATTGGGGGTGAATGAATAGCTTAATTATCTTGTTATGGTGATGGTTTCATGGGTGTAGATGTATGTTGAAACTTCTTGCATTGCACACTTTTTTTTTTTTAAGATTTTATTTTTTCCTTTTTCTCCCCAAAGCCCCCCAGTACATAGTTGCGTATTCTTCGTTGTGGGTTCTTCTAGTTGTGGTATGTGGGACGCTGCCTCAGCGTGGTCTGATGAGCAGTGCCATGTCCGCGCCCAGGACTCGAACCAATGAAACACTGGGCCGCCTGCAGCGGAGCACGCGAACTTAACCACTCGGCCACGGGGCCAGCCCCTTGCATTGCACACTTAAATATGCACAGTCTGCTATAAGCCAATGATACCTCAATAAAGCTGTTCTTTAAAATATGCCCTTTATGATGTTACCTTCCCAGTTTTAGGTCTGGCCACTGCTTTTTAGGCACCATGCACCTTAGCTACACTAAATTTTTGCAGTTATTTGAATACTACAAACTTTCTCACACCACCAAGACTTTGCAAATGCTGTTTCCTCTGCTGGAATGCCCTCTTCCTTCTCTGCTTAGTGACTACAACTCAGACATCATTTCATAGATAACAGCCGTCTCCAGGTTGAGCTAATTGTCCATCCTTCCTGCTTTCATACAGCACATAGAATATTGGCTTCTGGCTGTTTATTTTCTTATTTGTATCCTATTAGGTTAAAATTTTTTTGAGATTAAAGATTCTTGTCCTGATATCTTTTTTTAAAATAAGCTTTATATTTTGGAATAATTTTAGACAAGAAAATTTACGAGCACGGTACAGAGAATTCTCATATACCTCTCTCTCAGTTTCCCTTATTAAGGTTAACATTTTACACTACTTTGTCAAAGCTAAGTAACCAACACTGGTACTTTACTACGAACTAAATACCAGACTTTATTTGGATTTCACGGGTCTTTCCATTCATGTCCTGTTTCAGCATCCAATGCTAGAGAGCACATTATATTTTGTTGTCATACGTCCTTGATCTCCTCTGGTTTGTGACATTTGTGAGAGTTTCTCAGTCTTTCCTTATTTTTTGATGTCTTTTTATCCCCAGAGTCTACTAAAAATAAAAACAACAAAAAATAGCAAACACTTATGGTGCCTACTGTGTGCCAGGCATATTGTTAATGTCTTTTTGTGTCTTATCTAATTTAACTCTCTCAATCATCCAGTGGTAGTTGCTAGCATCGCTGGTTAGACAGATAAAGATGATGCTCAAAAAGCATAAGCCATTAGCTAACTTAGCTCTTACCGCTATTCTATAGGCAACTAGTAAATGTTGGTTAGATAAATGAATTAGTTCACAACTTTCTTTCTCCATTGGTTGAATTGTTAGGAGGGATGAAAATGTGGAATTTGCACAACACCAGATCTTCTTAAGTAAATAGGATACGTTAACTTTGGGAGGATGTTGTAGGGAAGGATAAAGCCTTGGCCCTGCTTTGGTAGAAACTGATGTTTCTCTGCCGGACCCACCCACCCTGCTACATGCAGCAGCCATGAGTTACGCCCGTGGGGCATTTGTCCCACCCACCAAGGAGAAAGGTCTGTTAGAAAAGACAATGAGCTTACCAAACCATAAATGCGAAGTCCAAGACACAGATATTTATGATAAGGACACGGTCTGCAATACTGAACTGTTTTACGAGGATCGTGAATAATGGCTGAGTCTGTAAAGATTGGAAATCAGCAGAAATGCCATTGAAAAGCTGAAAGCAAACTCAGCATTTGCCCAGTATTATTTGAAGGCATGCTTTAAACAATAAAATAGGCAAGGCAGCTTCACTGATTTCTCTCTGGACACCCTCGTGGACTCCTTAACATAAAATGCACTGTTGTTTTTCCTTCCATGGCACTTCAATGCGTCCTCGATGCAAGGAGATCTTTGGGAAAATCTCTTCAAATTGAGTGGGAAGTGAATCAAGTCAGTTCACTGCCCACCTTCCAGGGCATGCTAGAGCATCCTTTATCATCAACCTGGTCCTTCTCATCCTGGGGCTGGGGGTGAGGCATGCTAGGAAGTTGAGTTTAGAGTTAATCACTTTTGGTTAATAAATGAAGGGGTTGTGGGTTGACGAAAGACCTAATAGTTCACAAAAAAGTCATTTTTACTAAGTTTCCCCAGCAGGGTTCTCATTAATGCGTTTTCACTGTAATACCAATCAAAACCTGTATAGCATTTTCAAAGCCTGGAACACAGTTTAATCCGGGAACTTGTGATTCTGCTATTCCTTGGCTTTCGGGCTACAGCCATGCAGGTGTAAAGTGGGAGTGATGATACGGAACAGGTTTGAGGTTCTCTGCTAAAATCGCTCTTTTCTTGCATCCTTCTATGATGAGGGTGCACGCCCCGTGTGACAGCTCTGGACCTCTGAGGACATCAGTCATCTAAAGCAGAGCAGTTACCTCTATTCTTTTCCCATTGCCAGTTTTCTGTCTCTGGAGGCTGTTGTTATTACAGCCCCTTCCTAACTGCTGCTCCATAGGAGCGTGGCTGCCTGGGGCAGCAGGACAAGGAAGGAGCATATAAGAGTCTCGGTTCTCTGTCTTTAGAAAGTCACATAGCAACTGCCACGCATAAACTAGGGCTAATCCAATTTTCAATTTTCCCCACTTGGATCTACTTTGCTTGACGAGTCTATGACATCTCTTGAGCTCTTTACCTTGGATCAGGGGCTGACAAACTTTTTCCGTAACGGATGAGAGAGTAAGTATTTTAGGCTTTGCAAGCCATACAGTCTCTGTCACAGCTACTCATTTCCACTGTTGGGTTTTCACTCTAATAACAATAAAAACATGCAAACAGCCATAGACAATTCGTAAATGAATGAACATGGTTGTTTTCCAATAAAACTTTATTTACAAAAACAGGTGGTTGGCTGGATTAGACCCATGGGTCACAGTTGCCGGTGCCTGCCTGAGATCACAGACTCTAAGACAGAAAAAAATCCTAACTTTCTTTTCTTTGTAGCATATTCCCTTATCTTTGGTGTTGATATTTTTACAGCAGACATTTGATGAAGTTTATTGCAGGTACACCTATTAGTAGAAAGATTAAAACTTGGAAGGGATGTAGCATTTGGATAGAATTTTATTTCTGCAAAATAAAACTCAATACTCTCAGAGCTTAACCTTATACATCATAGCTGATACTTCCTTAGAAAAGCCCAGTGAAAGTCAATGCAAAATTTCCTCCTTGGGTAGTTTTAAGTATACTCATTAGGATATTTCACATGTATTATGTTTTGCCTTGTCAATTTCCTAGTGCACAGTTAGCTAATATTAACATCCTTCCCTTACACAGATGATGATAATAATGTTACCTAACAGTTATCCCTTTGATTCTCACTCTCCTGTCCCTGGTTATCTCTCTGGCATAATCGTTAAAACCACATTTCTTCTGGATCATCAAGTGTGGCCCAAACCTTTCCTGAAAATTCAAATGAAAGTGTATGAAAGTCTATCAGATAAGCCAGATAAACAGTAACAAGCAAGGAAAGTCTTTTGGCAAACACATTTGAGATAGTCTCTATTTGGTGAGCTCTCACCATGGGTTAGGCTCTTGTGTCTCCAGTGTAGACCTCTCCCCTGAGCTCTTGTAC